>NW_022983546.1:342988-435642 GCF_010093885.1 Aplosporella prunicola CBS 121167
GAAAAGGTCGACGATGAGCCCAGCCATGGCGATGTTCCTGGAACGGCTGCCTACGAAATGCGCCAGGCCGACGCTGTGCCGGATATGATCTTGAAAGCCCCAGAGGGGGGAAATGAAGGTGAGGCTCCGTTTTTCTCTTTTCAATTTCATCAGCGCCGGTTGACGGAGCAAGGATCGCCAACAACTTCTGATAGATCGGAACCTCTAGACGAAGTCGACCAGGCGCCAAAGCCTGAAGAGCAATCCGGAGAAACACACGAGGCGTCTCATAACGACGAGGCGGGCTACGAAGCAAGCTCCCACGACAACAATGACTTCGGCGATGATTTTGACGACTTCGAGGAAGGCGGTGAGGGCGATGACTTTGGGGATGATTTTGGTGATTTCGATGATGGCTTTCAAAACGCAGAGGGTCAAGATGGCGCTGCTTTTGACGAGCCTGCCCCTCCCCCTCCTGTACCCGAACCAGCACCTTCACTTGTAAGTAACAAGTGTCTATCCGTAAATGCAATGGTCAATGAGAACGTGGTTGGCTTGGTCAAAATGTTGTGAACAATGCTGACGTAAATGTTACCGCAGCCACAACTTAACCTCCAAGAACTTAATAACGACGATGAAATCCTCGCTTCTACCCAGCCATACATTGAGAAGTTGTTTCCTT
This sequence comes from Aplosporella prunicola CBS 121167, assembly GCF_010093885.1. Taxonomy (NCBI): domain Eukaryota; kingdom Fungi; phylum Ascomycota; class Dothideomycetes; order Botryosphaeriales; family Aplosporellaceae; genus Aplosporella; species Aplosporella prunicola. Next base: position 343,650 of record NW_022983546.1, read on the forward strand.
CTCCCAATCTCGATCAGCCAGTGATCAACAGTGACATAAACCCATCGCCTCTCTCAGAAAGGAGCCTTTCCCTCTGGGCTCAACTAGTCGCGCCACCACCGCTACAGCCGCCAAACTGGGTCCGTTCTCGCATTAGACGTCTGTTCTTGGTGTCTCTTGGTGTACCCGTCGACCTCGACGAGATTTTGCCAGCGAGCAAGCAGAAGAAGCTGGTCCTCCCATCAATCAGCATCGCGGGAGAACGCTCCCCACGAGGTTCCTATGACGAAAGGGCGACTGGCGCAGTCTCCAAACTCAAGAAAGAGGACAATGACTCAACCACTTCGGTGGACTCGTCTCCTCCCAAGGTGGAAAGTAAGCGGCGCGGCCCGCCACCGCCGCCGGAGCTTGATATTAGCTCGACGACGATGCTCTGCTCGACTACGGATGCGGCGCTGAACAACTTCACCAACACCGAGCTGAAAGCCCATGTCAGGACACTTGAAGAACTGCGCAAACGAGCTGATGAAGTCCTGGGTTACTGGCTCAGGCGCATGGAGAGCGCCATAGGGGACAAAGAGGCCTTTGAGGCAGTCATTGCGAACCTTGTCGAGCACGCAAAGAAGGTTAGGAAATAAGTCCCCTGCACAAAGACGCCAGCCGGGGCCGCCCTGGACGTGGCGTCTGGTGTTCCGCGCACTAGGAAGATTGGTACCCACGGCAACGGCAAGGCGCTTGCGCGGTGCGATGGTCATCCCCATATCAAGTGCGACCCTTTATCTGCACCTGAAGCGTCCTACTTAGTTATTTCCTAAGGCCAAGGCATCTGCGCCTGCGCCGATCGACCACAGCCAATCCGATCGGGCTCTGAGGGTTGGCCGGATCGACGCGACGATCGAGCGACGGCACAGGCTGGTAAAGTTTTAGGAGCCGACCTTGGAAGGGATTATTTGCGGTAGTATCAGCGCGGGCGACGTCTAGCGCGGGCGGGAAATCGGGCTCAACGGAAAGCCTACCAGTACCAACGAGGCACATGTGCAGCTGGGATGCAGGGAGCCCGTTCGGGCTGGTCACGCGGGGTGCACGTGCGCGTGGCACATCAACATTATTGCATTCCCTGAAGCCACGAGGACGTGGGCGCAAGACGATGGCACATCCTTCCGGCAGCCCGGGGCTCGCGGTGGGAAATTAGCACACAATTTCGGCGGGTTGGGCGTTGCGCCACGGATGAGGCTAACGCTGCGGGCGGTGCAGGACGGCGAACCCCACAGAGTTGGGTGGACAGGGAAGAATCCTCGGCAGGCGGATGGGGGCTGAGCGCTGGATGGCATAGGCCGATTCGGGCCGAGGTGGGATGGATCATCATTCGCGGTGGTGGAGGACAGCGAGATTTGTGGGCTGCGGCGGATCGGCTGGGTGTTCTTTGTCGCATCGCCATAAGAACAATGTTTGACATTAATGAGAGATGCAGTTGGACCCTGGAGGGGTGCCTGAGTGGGTGAAGGGTGGAATGTGGAAGGACTATGCGGCCTTTAGGCGCGGATCTGCGAGCTTAAACAGCAGCGCGCCGGCGGTGGGGACGCTACAGGTGGCCGGTGTGGTGCTGACCAGCGCACGCTTTCCGCCGCTTCGTATCGCTGACACTGGCGGGCTCGGAGCTCGTCGGGCGTGGCAGCAAGCGATGCCGTGCAAGCCGGGCGCTGTGTTGTGCGGTGGCGAGTGAAACATCTCAGGCCGACTGTCTGTCTTTTGGCCCATTCCGCCACGCTCTTGACGGCGCCTCGCGACTTTTTCGTGACATCAGCGGAGCGGGCTTGGCGGGCAATGGCGGCGCTATCCTTTGTCGGGCGAAGCCTGCCGGCCCCCTTGTCCCTGGCCTCGCCAATTCGCGCGTAGTAGATACAACGGCCGGCGAAGCAATTGCGACTGCTCCGTCTCCCCCGCTCCCTTTTCCCTCCCTCGCCGAGAAAAAAAAAAGAGAGAAAAGCAAAAAAAAGTAACTCCCTTCCAGCGGAGCCAGGCTGCTTTGCTGCTGCTGTTGTTTTCCCTCCCCATCCCGACCTCCACCCCGGTTGCTCTGCCCGCGCCCGCTTTGCCACCCCCCATTCAAGCCCCCCCGCCGTCGTACGAGCAGCCTCGCGCCGACAAGTTCCTCGGCCCTCCGACCCTCCCTTTCTAGCGACAGCCCGGCTCCAATGAACTGTGGGAGAACGACGCAGTAATCGTGCACAACGATGTCTCACGACGAGACTGCCCAGGCGCTCGCCGGCATCCTCTCGAATCTTGCCAAACAGCATGATCCGCTCGTCGACAAGTCTTTCCCGGGCCAGGTGGCTGCCAACGGCGGCAAAGCCGTCAACGTCGTCCTGCCCGGCCCCGACTGCGAATCCAAGCGGGCCGTAGAACGCGAAATCGGCGCTCTCGCGGCGCGCATCCAATACCTCGAGGCAAAGGCCAAGACCATCGACAACAACACCTTCCCCATCACGCCCGGCGAACCCACCCTCTACTCGCCCTTCCCCGGCGACGCCCAGCAACACCAGACCCCCCGCAGCGCGTCGCTCGCCGGCCGGGACAGGCAGGCCTCTTGGGTCACCAACTGGCTGGCTGCCAAGGAGAGCTCGCCCGGCGAGCAGCGGCCCGTCGCACAGCTCTCCGAGGACCAGCTCAGCTATCTACGGGACCACTTGAACAAGCAGGCCGAGCAGATTCAGAGTCAGCGCGAACACATCGATAGCCTTAGCGCCGAGGTTACCCGGCAGCTCCGGGACCAGGACAAGGCGTTTGGCCATGGCATCGAAGACATCGGTGCGCTGAAGCGAGAGCTTCAGAAGCATCAACAGGCAAATCTGGCCTTCCAGAAGGCCTTGAGAGAAATCGGTAGCATCGTTACGGCTGTGGCGCATGGTGACCTTAGCAAGAAGGTTCTCATCCACGCCAAGGAAATGGACCCGGAAATCACGACTTTCAAGCGCACCATCAACACCATGGTGGATCAGCTTCAGGATTTTGCCAGTCAGGTTACGAACCTTGCTAAGGAAGTCGGCACCGAAGGTCGCCTGGGTGGCCAGGCCGTCCTGACCGGTGTCGATGGTATTTGGGCCGAGCTGACGCACAGCGGTAAGTTCTGCATCGCCATCGACTCCATACGATTTGCTAATGGGCTGCAGTCAACGACATGGCCAGGAATCTCACGGAACAAGTGCGAGAGATCGCCGTTGTCACAACTGCGGTCGCTCACGGTGATCTCAGTCGGAAGATTGAACGTCCCGCCCGCGGTGAAATCTTACAGCTCCAGGAAACCATCAACACCATGGTGGACCAACTACGTTCGTTTGCATCAGAAGTTACAAGGGTCGCTCGCGATGTCGGTGTCGAAGGTATATTGGGTGGTCAGGCGAAGATCGAGGGCGTCCAGGGCATGTGGAACGACCTCACAATCAACGTGAACGCCATGGCTTTGAACCTCACGACTCAAGTGCGAGATATTGCGCAGGTCACGACGGCTGTCGCTCAGGGTAATCTGACCCGCAAGGTTTCTGCGGAGTGCAAGGGCGAGATCGCGGAGCTCAAGAACACCATCAACTCCATGGTTGACCAATTGCAGCAATTCGCGCACGAAGTCACGAAAATCGCCCGCGAAGTCGGTACCGAAGGTCGCCTCGGTGGGCAGGCCAGAGTGCACGGAGTCGAGGGCACGTGGAAGGACCTCACGGAGAACGTCAACGGTATGGCCGACAACCTCACCACCCAGGTGCGAGAGATTGCCGAGGTCACAACTGCTGTCGCTAGGGGTGACCTCAGCAAAAAGGTCACGGCAGAAGCGAGGGGCGAAATTTTCGCCCTGAAAATCACCATCAACACCATGGTTGACAGACTTAACGATTTCGCCTACCAAGTCAGCAAGGTCGCCAGGGAAGTCGGTACCGACGGTAAACTTGGTGGCCAGGCCGAGGTGGAGAACGTCGAAGGAAAATGGAAAGATCTAACCGACAACGTCAACACCATGGCCCAGAACCTTACTCTGCAGGTGCGCAGTATATCGGACGTTACCAGCGCTCTGTCGCGCGGCGACCTGACGCGCCGCGTGCACGTCGATGCCGAAGGAGAAATCCGTCTGCTGAAGGACACGATAAACGACATGGTTGCAAGACTGGACGAATGGTCTCTTGCAGTGAAGCGCGTAGCTCGCGATGTCGGCGTGGACGGCAAGATGGGTGGCCAGGCAGAGGTTGAAGGCATCACCGGGCGTTGGAAGGAGATCACCACCGACGTCAATACTATGGCTCAAAACTTGACGTCTCAAGTGAGAGCGTTTGGGGACATCACACAAGCTGCTACCGACGGCAAGTTTACCCAGATCACGGTCGAAGCTGCCGGTGAGATGGACGAGCTCAAGCGCAAGATCAACAAAATGGTTTCCAGTCTGAGAGAATCCATCCAGAGGAATACTGCCGCGAGGGAAGCCGCCGAACTTGCCAACAAGACCAAGTCCGAGTTCCTGGCAAACATGTCTCACGAGATACGGACCCCAATGAACGGTATCATTGGTATGACGCAGCTGACGCTTGACACGGACCTCACGCACTCGCAGCGTGAGATGCTTACGATTGTTCATAACCTGGCGGGTCAGCTTCTCACCATTATCGACGACATTCTGGATATCTCCAAGATCGAAGCGAACCGCATGGTCATGGAGGAGATTCCCTTCAGTCTTCGTGGTACCATTTTCAACGCCCTTAAGTCTCTTTCTTCCAGAGCCAACGAGCGGAGACTCAACCTGGCCTACCAGGTCGACAGCAGCGTGCCTGACTATGTCATTGGCGATTCTTTCAGGCTCAGACAGATCATTCTGAACCTGGTCGGTAATGCCATCAAATTCACCGAGCACGGAGAAGTCAAGGTCGCAATTTCCATGGCGCCTCAAATCGGCTGCGCTCTTGATCAGTACATCTTCAAGTTTGCGGTGTCTGATACGGGTATTGGTATTCACGGCGACAAGCTGAACCTGATTTTCGATACGTTCCAACAGGCCGATGGATCTACTACTAGGAAGTTTGGTGGTACCGGTCTTGGTCTTTCAATCTCCAAGCGTCTTGTCACCCTGATGGGAGGTAAGATGTGGGTCGAGTCTGAGTACGGCCATGGCAGTGTGTTCTACTTTACTTGCAAAGTCCGGCTCGGCAACCCCGATATTCTCGCCATCCAGCCTCAGCTCGCGCCATACAAGGACCACACCGTTCTCTTCATCGATCAAGGCAAGACTGGGTATGGTGACGAAATCGTCAACCACCTGCGGTCCCTCGAACTCGTGCCGAACGTCATCCACACTGACGAGAACACGCCTCTTTCGGAGATCCCCAGCCCTGGCAAGCATGCTTACGACTGCGTCATTGTAGACTGCAATATGACTGCGCGGAGGTTGCGTGGTGAAGAGCGGTTCAAGTACATTCCTCTCGTCATGGTCACTCCCCGGGTGGCTATCAGCTTGAAGTCTGCGCTGGAAGACGGTATTTCTAGCTTCATCACGACGCCTTGCTTGCCGATCGATCTGGGTAATGCCCTGATTCCAGCTCTTGATGGACGTGCCGCACCTTTGATCTCCAACCAGTCGAAGTCGTTCAACATTCTCCTTGCTGAAGATAACGCGGTCAACCAGCGTCTGGCGGTCAAGATTCTGCAGAAGTACCACCACAACGTTACGGTCGCGAACAACGGTCTTGAGGCCTTCGAGGCCATCAAGAAGATGAAGTACGACGTTGTTCTGATGGATGTGCAAATGCCTGTCATGGGTGGTTTCGAGGCAACTGCGAAGATCAGAGAATACGAGCGCGATCATCATCTGTCGCCAACTCCTGTCATCGCGCTCACCGCGCATGCCATGGTTGGCGATAGGGAGAAGTGTCTCCAAGCGCAGATGGACGTAAGTGCACTATCAATGTCTCGATTAACTGTATCCGTGCTAACATCGGTAAAGGATTACCTGTCCAAGCCTCTTAAGCAGAACCAGCTCATTCAAACCATCCTTCGCTGCGCAACTCTTGGGGGAGCTCTCCTCGAACAGGACAGGCAACGCATGGCGCTCGCGCAAGCCGAACAGGGGCAGAAGGAGAAGAACGAATACGAGACGCCACAAGACACTCCGCAGGGGACTCCCAAACGCGGCGGCACACCGCGACGTCCTCAAATGGAAGTTAGGGGTTACACCGAGGTCGCTGCGGCAGGCAAGGCCAGCCCGAAGCTTTTGGCTGCGGACCAGTCTGACCCCGTGGACCGAGTGAGTCCCATCCAAGTTCAAATGCGACAATGAGTGTCGAATTAATTTTTATGTGTCGCGTATAGCTTCTACTCCGCTCTCACAGTAGCTGATGACCTCCCCCTCACGATAAGTGGGTTCAAGTCTTCAGTTACGCTGACGTTTGTAACCAGGCGACATGACCCGATAAAGCTCCGCGTCAATCTTGCGGAATGCCGCATCGGCAACGACGGCGTCTGACGGTCGCGAAGGCCCGCAGCAGCATCCAGCTCTGCCTATGGCCCCGTCCGTCCTGTAATTTCAACCAGCTGTCGGTACGAACAACTTCAATCGCCGTTCTGTCATCGACGACTGGCAACCGTGTCTCTTGCTCTCATCTGGTCAAGTTCAGCACCGTTACTTCTCCATGTACCTACGATTTCGAGACCCTTCGGCTCTCCGTGTGCACTTTCGACTGCGGCTTCAAACACATCAGCCCGTCTGACGAAGACGACAAACGAGGAAGATCTTTTTACTGTTCAGGCGTTTTGCTTAGGCGTGGTAAATCTTGGCAATTACCTCTGCCATTGCGGGGAACTCGGAAGTTCTAGGTTATCGTCCTCTTTCCTTCCTCTTTCGTCATTGTTGTTGTTACTCACTTGTGTGTTTTGGCGCGCGCTGTGTGTTGTTTTTTCGTCTTGCGTTGCACGTGGTTTCTGTTTATTTGCAAGTGTCGGGGGAGACAAGCTGTGGTGAGAAAAATCAAAGGGCGTGGGAAGACGACGCGTTGCGTCGTTTTGGGTTGCCAGCATTCCATTGCATGAAATGAGATACATGCTGTTCTCTTTCGCTTCCGTTGGTAAATCTTCTTTCTCGATTTTGCGGCTGTTTTTTCTCGTGTCGTTTACATGGCGAAATGCGTTATCCGTCTTTTTGTTTTTCGTTTTAAGGGTCAAGGGGAATTGAAACAACAAGGGGAACCCACTATACATTATTATTATTCGTCGTTGACTTTTTCTATTTCTTTTTCTTTTTCTTTTTTTGGAAACAGGTTTTTTTTTACGCGGTGTTTGTAGCGTGTGCGCTGCTCTGGGCAGAGTTTATACCATTGTGTTCTGCTGTGCTGATTATTTACTTGGAGCTTTAATGTTGCCGTCTTGACATACCGCTCGAGTCGTTCGTTCCTGTCATTCGCTACTGCCCATTCTTGCCACCGTCGTCAGCGTTGCTGTCTTGTTTACTTCTTTGAGCGTTCCAGAAATAGCGTTTTCAGCGTTCGATACCGCTAGAGTACAAGATCGCACTAGACATGGACAGCAATGCAGCTAAAGGAATCGGTTGAAAGAGCTGGGCGATGCCGTGCTCACAGTCCGTCTACTTGGCCGCAGGGACTTCTCGTCGGTGCGTCGTCACGGTGCAACCGTCCCTGAACTGACCAGAAGTCGTCCTCCCTCGCCGATCATGGCTGCGTATTTGGAAGGGTGTATCAGTACTTCAAAATTCCTCTCAATTCCGTCGCCAATACTGCCGATTTATGAGAAAGAGATATCATTTGGACAGGCATCGATAATGCCAGGAGGTTGCTGACATTGTTGACCAAGCATGCTCATTCCATACCCATGCGGATTACATATCCAGAGCATTCTCAACGCTTCTTTTTCTTTCAATATAAGACTAATCACTAAGATACTACCTAGCGTCGAAGTGAAATGTGAGTTGTCAGGTGTGTTCAACATATGCATTGTGGGGAACACCTCCAGCAGAAGAAAGCATACTCGGAAAGGTCCGTCGTGGTGGTGGTGATACAAAGTAGGAAGTACTTAATGCTTGAGTTATTGGTGTATCGAATAAGTGGGGTAGAATGATAGACACCTGACTGACGACTTGGTAGAAGAAGAAAAGTGCGTCGTGTGCTTCTGTCGTGGAACAGCTTCATGTGATACTCTTCATTCAAGTATCACAGACTGATACCAAGGGAGCACAATTAATCACGGTCAAGATGTCTTGATGAATATGCACAATTAACAGTACTGATCTTATCACATGGTAGTTGGGAACTATACAATTCATTATTCATGGTATCATGTCCCGCGTCTATCATCCCTAGCCTATTCACCAGCTGGTACCTAGACCTAGCCCCCTCACAAACCTGACATCGGCCGCCTGTCTTTCTAAAGCTTTCCGCATCGTTGCTCCATACTCCTTCTCCTTCTCTCTTTCCGCCTCCTCCTCCGCCGTTTCAGCTGCTTCCTCAAAGTCCTCCTGTTTGAATGCTGGCTTGTTGCCGAATCCCACCATACCAAGCCTGCCGTCTCCCGTCCAGATGAGCAGATTATCTTGATCGAGCGGCGTTGTTTCTCGTCCAGAAAAGGAACTGCGAGACAACGTCGGCATGATCTTCTGCACAATGTCACCCTCGCCATACGCTTGTGTAGATGTCGAGAATAGCCCCGTGTCATCAGTAGGCTCGGTCTGCGGTGCGTCAGGATTGATATTGAATTGGCGGACGGGTGTGAACCCATCACGTTCCATCCACTTGATATTGCCATCGCCATCGGAATAAACCAGCCTTGCTCCGTGAGTGGCTACGGAGAGGAGCTTCGAACTTGACGCCGTCTGTCGGTTCTGCATGCAAGCATTCTTATTCCTCCAGGCGGAACTACTATCGCTGGAGAGGATGGTGTGTTGTGGATCTGACGAGAGGCCAAAAAGTTCGAGGGAGCCTTTGCCCTTGTATTCGCCCGCCGCAACGATTGTGTGCCCCGTGACTGATTTGGCCTCCCGGAGACTGTAAGAATTGCTGGAAAAGATGCTATGATAGCCAAGGTTACGTGGGATAAAAGGATGCGGTAACAACATCATGCTTGATAGACGGGCGCCGGAGTGAACAGTTCCCCGCAAGCGGGGGAAGAAGCGTCGATCGTAGTTAAGAAGGCTGGTGAAGCGTCCGGCCACCCAAATGTCACCATTTCCGTCCCATTCGCGGTCAGGAAGGTGCAATATGGAGAGCGGACCGGGTTGAGACAAGATGGCATGCCCAGTAGTCATGTTGCCAGAGGTGAGGTTGTCGAAGCCATTCTTCAGCGGTTTGCCTCCTATGAGCTCACATCGGACAGAAAGCGTGGACTCGCTGTGCTGCCCAGGCTCACGCGAATCATGGAGATGGATAGTCATGTTTGTCCCCACGGTGAGCGGAGTAGGATGTCTGGCCTCCGAGAGCGTAGTGATTGAGAAAGGGTAGGACTTTGTTGAGATAATCTGCAACGTACTGAGATCGACCTCGTGCAAGTTTTGCATGACGGCAAAGAAGCCTTTTTTCTGTCTACTGTCGACGCTGACACACTCTACGGCGCCAGTCTCCGTCATGATCGCCTTGGACTGTGCAGCCCGCGCAGCTCTGTCTGAGACGGCGGTTCTCCCTGCGAGAAGACCAGGAATCGTTCGGTCAACGACAGCACCCTGCTGCGTCATGATTCCTCCTTTGTCCAGGGGGCTGACGTTCCACACGCATATGCTTCCATCGTCTATTGGCGCAAAAACTCTATCTGCTATGCGTGAGGCCTCATCGTATAGTATCCCGGCGCCAGTAGCTTCGTAATGTTCCCTTTCATCGCCAGAGCCGATGTAGGCTTGCTGAAGCCAACTGGTACTTATGGGCGCGTGTCTCGCGATATACTCCTGATAGAAGTTGACGTCTTCGCCGTGGTAAGAGGGATCCCAGTTGGCGAGAGCTCTCTGCTTCTCGGTGGCGGCCATGCGATGGGCGGGCAGTTCTGCGTTCGACGCATTGCCGTTGCGCTCTTCTACAGCTCGCGCAAGGTCGGCCAGATGAGGCTGTATGCGTGACATGAGTTGTTGGCGGCGCCGGAACGCCTCGGCACGGGAATTTTCGAAACATCTCGACTTCCAGATGTTGCTGTCGCGGCCTATGGCAAGGAAGCGGCGGGAAAGGGATTGGAGCTTGACCAGCTCATGAGGCTCGAGGACTGCGGTCTTGTCAGCTATTGTTGCCTGCGGGCATCGGGGTAGAGAGTGGTTTACTTGCACGTTGCAATGTACAAGAGAAGCTCTTCGGGCAGGTAATCCATGGCGACTGGTAAGGAGAAGGAGGGGTGGAATGTGGAATGCGGAATGTGGAGGCCTGAGAGACGGGAGAGCTAGGCCGATAGGCATTCTGCCCCGATCCGAGCCCCGGACTGACGCAATCCCGAAGCTTTGATCTGCACTACTCATACATTTACATTTATGCATACTAACATAAAATAGAGTGAATACTACTCTTCAACTACCTTGTATGAACAATATGTGTGAATGTGTCTGAACGGATGAGTGTCGAGTGAGTGAATGATGAGTGTTGCTACGGTGTATATTTGTCACTCTTTCTCCTTTTTCTTTTCCTATTTCTCCATCTCCTTCTCCATCACCTTGTCTTCGTCGTCGTCGTCGTCCTCCTCCTCCTCCTCCTTTTCCTTCTTCCATCTTCCAATTTTAAAGTTCTTTCCTTCTTCGCAACCCGAACTTTTTCAATTTTTTTTTCGCTTTGGATTGCCAACGTGTCAAACGCAGCATGCTTCTAGGTCCAGTGACGGAATCAACAAAACACTGAGCGCATAGTTTCGCAATGGCACCCACTGCTCTGTATACCATGATGGTACACGACCTTAATGACCACCACATTTACTCACAACAACTAACTCCTGTCAACACTTGCCATGAAACAAGGAATATCGACACTAAAGAGCCGTACACATGTCAGAAAACGTCCATCGGCTCTAAGATTTGCTCCAAGCTACAGCGTTTATTCAAGCTTGGACATCGGAAGAGGCTCCAGCCGCTCGACACACCCGCCCAACAAGAATCTATGGAAGCATGCATACCCACGACCGGAAATGGAAGGACTCGCAACAGGCTTACCAAGCCTATGCCTACGACTGCTGCGACGACGCAGGATACTTCTAAGCAATCGTGCTCGACCATACTAAAATCGGCGTTTCACAGGCTTGTCCACAAACCAAGACCCCAACATATCCTCCATCGTCATGAAGGTGCAGTGCCGGCAGACAGCGAACGGGAAGCAATCTTCCACCCAACCTTGATGCGTGACAGGAAGGATAGAGACGGCTTAGTGACTTCCCCTGTTGAACGCAATACCACGCAAGCACTCACACCCGAGCATAAAGACGAAGTCATCTGGGGCTCAACGAGACGCATCAGTGACGATACCCTGATCCGGCTCACCCTCCGCATCATCAACGACGGTTATCGTCCGGGAAATGTCGATTGCCGGGTAGTGAAGAGGACCTCAGGCACGTTTAACAAAGTCCATGTGGTCGAATTTAACTCTGGCAAGAAGTACGTTATCCGCGTGCCTCGCTTTGGTACCAAGAGCTCGTGGAAAGCTGAAGATGCTGTGGCCCTTCGGTCACAGGCCTTAACAATGAGGTTTATCTCGCAAAAGACGGATCTCCCGATCCCTCAACTTATTGCATATGATACCACTCACAACAATGAGATTGGACATCCTTACATTATTATGACTTTTCTTGAAGGATCGCGAGTCTGCGACGTGTGGGACAACGAAGAATTCTCGCCTAGTCTGGAAATGAGACGCCTGAAGATCATCAAGTCACTGGCATATACCATGACGTCGCTCAAAAATATTTCGTTTGATCTAATCGGCATGCTTCATTTCGACTCTGATGAGAATCTAGTGCCCCGAGTCGGACCGCGCTATGAGATTCTCCAAGGGAGTGAACGATCTTGTGGCCATGGGATCAGAAAGCACGAATCTCGCATGTATGAACCGCTTAAGAGTTCGCATGATCTTTTTCGAGAAATGCTGGCGAACTGGTGGGAGAGTCGCTACAGAGGTGAATCTTCCATTCGGCGGCAGCGAGATCGGATCTACTACCAGTTACTCAGCATCATGGTTGACTGCGTGCCGTCAGCTGTCTCAAAACAGTCTAGATCACCATCATCATGGGAGACTTTTGTTCTTGCTCCCCCGGACTTCAACTGGCAGAACATTCTTGTTAATGACAAAGGCAAGGTTACCGGGATACTCGACTGGGATACTGTCTCTACTGTGAGCCGGTTTCAGGGATGGGCTGCGACCCCACAATGGCTAGCTTGGGACTGGGATCGCAACTACAACTGGGTTGGCGACGTCGGAAATTCGCCGCTCGATTTCGCCCGCTACCGCCAAGCATACGCGCGGTTCATGAAGGAGGCTCTGAATGGATGGGAGACAGTCGATGGCATGTTCACAGCGAAAAGTCACTTGCTTTGCTGGCTGATGACGGCACTGAGCCGGAAGGAGGAGACGAAGAGCTTTCTGGAAAAAATTATGAGCGTAACGTTGCCCAGGGTAAACTTCTACCGATGGCTGGATCGTGTGAGCGGAAGAGGGTGGCAGAGGGGAGAATGGGAGTTTTTACGGGGTAGACTGACAGAGGTCTTCGACTGTACCGTTGAGGGGGCACTTTTATGAATGGGTCCTCGCGTGGGTTAGGGACAGTGCTACAGATGAGCATGGAAGGCTTCGGAACATTCCTCCCTTCTTGTCAATCAAGTACGAGTTTGATGTCTCCTGCATCATTACCTAAAACCGCAACATTAGCGACATGTACCCCAGATGTATGTCTTACCATAACGGTAATGGAATGAACACCCGAAAAAAGCAAAGATGAAGCCACAAAGCTCGAACCCTACCCGAGGCGGGGAAGAAGAGCTGTGACACCCGCCAAGCTTGCAGATCAACAAGACAGGTCTTACTTTAAGCCAACGTCATCCTTCACAATCAGTCTACCTTCCCCTAAGAGAACCAAACTGCGACTGCATCAGCTTGAAAGCAACCGACCTGGTTAAGGAGCAAGAGACAACCCGCATCATGGCTTTGACCGATCCTCCAGTGCCCCTCAGTAGCGCCCCCTGGTCCACAAAATGCGAAGCTTACTGGCTTGTGACCTGGCTGCCAACTGAGGCACTGCCCGAGGGTCTCTACGACCCGCTAGAAGCATCGGACCCTGCGTTTACTTCACCTGAGCGTGCGGGGAAATTCAAGGGCGGGTTAGGAATGATTCAGGTTGTACGGTACAGCGAGACGCCTGTTGGTAGGTTGTGCCAAATTCTCGAGTACCTGGGAGAGCTGATTTGATGAGCCTAGGTGCCTACGATGAGCTGCTCATCATTCCAGGCACGTACGTGCTTCCCGGTAAACACAAGTCAGGAAAACGGATAACCCGCATCTATGTCAGCCAGCCGAATACATGCTATAACGGTGAGCAACTATTGCCATCTGCCACCTCTTCGTCTACCGCGCTCATATCATTCGTTTGTTTAATGATTTTGCTGACACCTACCTCCTTCGGTCGTCCCAGGTCGCCGACTCTGGAACATACCCAAGCACCTCGCCCGCTTTAACTTTACCTCTCCTCCTACGTCCTCGAACGGAACACCACCGCGCACGCTTCACGTAGCCGTCAACCCGCCCTCGACGCATCCCAACACAGGTACCCCGTTTTTCAGTGCTACCCTTACGCCCATGACTCTATTGCCTTCCTTGCCCTTTTCCACGGCCTTATTCCCTTCATGGGGCCCACTCGACGCGACCCTCCTCCAACCGCCACTCCCGTGCCCAACAAGTTCGCCTCCGCTTCAATTGAATGACGACCTGTCCGCGCTCGCTCTGCTCACGGGCACCTCGACATGGAAGAGCCTAGCACCGCAACTGCGGCAGTCGCAAGCACGCGGCATGTGGGTTGAGATGCATGCGCCAGGCCGCGATGGCAGTAGAGAGTCGGAGGAGGTGAAGAAGTGGTGGCCGTCGGCCGTGTCGCCATTTAGAATCGGATTGTGGCTGCAAGATGCTGTCTTGGATTTACCTGTAGCGGATGAGTGGGACGAGTAATGAGATGGGGAAAGCGATGTGCTGTACGATATTTCAGTCGTTGAGGCGGCGGTGGACTGATCAATGGTATTCTTGTACGGCCAGGAGATAACTGTGACTGGTGGGATCAAACTACACCCAAAAACCGCGGACGAGTGCACTCAGTATGATTGATCCAGTGTGGCTTTGAAAGTCAGCAACCTTGGAGTGGAGCATGCGCAGCGTTTCTCTGTACTGATGTGAGTCTCATTTTGAGACAGACAAGCAAAAACACCCAGAAGTAGTCAATCTTTGTAGGCAAAACAGGTATCCTCCCTATGCTCTTTTAATGGAATAACAACCCAACCAAATTCCACAAACTTTTTTTTCTCTTGTTTTATGGGAAATCAAAATGAGAACTTTTTGAATTTTTGGGTCGAAAAATGGAAGCAAAGCCCCCTTGGGAGACTATTACGCTGTGAGACGGAGAAAAGCCGAAGATAAGGAGTCAGCCATAACCCGTGAAACATTTGACGCCATGAGACAATACAACGAAAGTGTGTTCCGCTGCAACCCGGCCCTTTTTACGGAAGACAAAAAGAGGCAGCAAAAGAACAAATGAACATCCCGCCTCAGAGCGAAAAGCGGCAGAAGCCCGAAACCACTTGGCTTCAGAAAGCCGGAAGGGTATCTGTGTGGCGGGAGATGGGAGGTGATGAAACCTCTCCTTGTCCGATTTTGAATGGAAAGAAAGTGATCCGACCAACCAGTCTATGTTTGTGCAAAAAAAGTTTCTCCATCTCCAGCCTTTCTATGCCACCGTCGAAAAATTTCAGGCAACGCCGCACCTAACCAAAGCAACCCAGAGAAGATATTTTGAGTGGCAAAAATAGAGAAGGCACCATGCCATTCTCCGTCTAACGATGCAATCATCACGCGATGCTATCGATCTCTGCCGAACCGAACGGAATGGAGGAGCAGACTTGTTGAATCCGCGGGGTATCATGCTTGTCAGAACATGTTATCGCCCATGCCGGCGAGACCGGCACCGGCGACATTGACATTCATGCCCTGCAGGTTCGGCGCCAAACCAGCGAGGTTCATGGCATTAAGCTTAAGCTCTGGGTTGCACGGTGGCGAGTGCGCGCGATGGTATTTAAGACCATTAAGGTTCTTATAACGCTTGCCGCACGTCTCGCAACGGTACGGCTTTTCCTTCTCCATTCCAACCGTGCCAGGATACGGCACGGAGGTCTCCGGATCGACAATGGAAAAGGTGCCGTCGGCATTCTCCTTGAGCTGTTGGTTTTGATGTCCGTGCTGTGTGCGGTGGAGCCCTATCAGCCACCAATCTCGAGACAATTCACGTTTGCTGGCATTTTGGGTGGGATACTCACCTGCTTGTGGTATTTCAAGCCGTTTTGGTTCTTGTACGCTTTTTCGCAGCCGATGACGGGGCACTTGAACGGCTTGATCTCCTCGCTTGGGAATAGGCCGTTGCCCGCCATGAGCGCCAGGTGCTGCGCGCGTACCTGCTTCGCGATTTCGCTGTCTGTGCCCAACTTGCCTTGTCGAAGCGCAAATTGCAATTGCTGAGGCGTGAGACCTCCGCCTTGCTTGCTGTAAAGCCGCTTTGCCGGTTGGTCTATCGTCCCATCGAAACCGTCCATTCCACCCGAGAACCCAGGCACGTTGCCATAGTTCATATCACTGCCGCCCATGTTCATTTGTGAGCCCATTGGCATCTGCATACCGCCAAAGTAATTGCCCAGGTCTTGGTCAAACTCGCCGGGAGTGCCCGGTACCGACGAATCGGGGGTCCTATTCTGCTGTACATGCCCGCCAAGCGTCGGTGTGTTCACAGAA
Source organism: Aplosporella prunicola CBS 121167 (assembly GCF_010093885.1). Taxonomy (NCBI): domain Eukaryota; kingdom Fungi; phylum Ascomycota; class Dothideomycetes; order Botryosphaeriales; family Aplosporellaceae; genus Aplosporella; species Aplosporella prunicola. The sequence continues at coordinate 359,597 of NW_022983546.1, forward strand.
GAAACAGTGGGATTGTTCTGAAGAGGGAATCCCGGGTGACCTCCAGACGGAGTGGTTGGCGCGGAGGTGCGGAAGCCTTGGTTCTGAACAGTATTTGCGAGGTTGATGTTCAGCTGCGGATGCCGATCGTTGTTTTGACCAAATTGCGATTGTTGCGACTGGAAAGACTGCTGTGGGCCGCCCAGTGGCGTCTGCGGGTCATCCATTTCCATATCTTCAAGAGTATCCATGTCCTGTACAGTCGACAACTGAGACTTGTTGAGGCCATTGTTACCATAATTCGGCGACTGGAACTGCTGCGGCCGGAAGCCGTGTTGTTGGTTGGTCGCGTGATTTTCCGTCTGTTGGGGACTTATTATGTTTCCAGAAGTTATCGAGTTTCTGCCGACATGGCCAAATCCGCCTTGTCCAGATATCGACGGCCTCTGCATGGTGGCAGAAGGCTGCGCGTGACACTCTTCAAAATGTTGTAGCAATTCATGCAGTGAGTCGAGGGTGAGACCGCAGCAGTTGAAGTCCTTCATGAAGTTGGCTTCCATTTTGGGCAAATACGACGAGGAGTGAAACGAGGGCGACCGACCGAAGGTGTAGGGAGAAGTGCCAGCCATGATGACGCTGTTGAATGCAAAGTCAGCTGAAGCTCTAGCAGAACGTGGGAGACCTTCGAAATGTTGCTTCGCAGCATCGCTGGCAGGGACGTATGCAAAGTACTCACTCATCGCGAATCCAGCTCCCGACCGAAACTCCTCCCCAGCTCATTCCATTTAGCAGGCTACCAGCAGTAGTGCTCTCCCTCCTCGGCCGGTCCTTGACCGAGATGGGCCTGGCACCGGAGCCATAGTAAGAGCCGTAGTTGGTGTACGAGTCCTGGCGGCCGCCTATGCTCAGTTTGCCATCGTTGCCACCGCGCGTCATAGACGTCGGGGCCTGGATGGGCTGAGCGCCCGCATTCTGGAGAGCAGATGTGAGGGTTGAGGTTTGATTCCGGGGCGAGCTCGAGCTCTGGCGGGAAGTAATAATGTCGACAGGCGCTGCTGACGTCGCCATGTGTAGGTGCTCGACTCGGGTGCGAGGCGAGCCGGAAAAGAGCGGAAAGCTGCAGTCGGCGAGGTGCTCGGACAATGTGCCGGAATCAAGGTCGGACAGGCGGTCGCTAGGAATGCCGCTGGCGCCAGAGAAACGGCGCGGTCCCGTTGTGGCAGGAGAAGTAGTCGTGGCCCTCGGGGTGGTAGGGGCGGAGGCCACAGGCGCGTGGCGAAGGCTGGCCGGTGGTGGAGGGTGTTGGTGTTGGTGATGGTGATGGAGGGTGGTGGAGGTGGTGGTGGGGGAGAGAGGAGGTCGAGAGGAGCGGACTGGATGAACGAGTCGCGGTCGTAGACGGTCTCGCCAGTGGGAGAAAGGGCGGGAGGCGGTGGCGTCTGCGAGAGGCAGGCAGCTTCGAGGTGGAGAGGACGGCGGTTATGTCAATCGGGCAGCGGGCTTGCCAGATGCGGCGTGGGATCGGCTCGAGTCAGTGGAGCCGGATCGTACCAAGCGGCCGGAATTATTGCTGCAGCAGCGGTAGGCGGGCGGGCAGCAGCAGCGGCTGGCAGCCAGTGGTCGAGGGGAGCCTGCGGGCGGTGGGAGGCGGGCAAAGCGGTAATGGGCTGGCTGGGGGCAGCGACAACAACGACTCGGTGGGGCCAGCTCTTATTTTATTCTTGGAAAAAGGAAAAGGAAAAGAATAAAAATAAGAAAAAAGACGGATGAAGAAGACGATGAAGAATCGAAGAAGAATTCTTAGTTGGAGGGCAGATATGCAGAGAAAAGCAATTGCAGTTCGTTGCTCATGCATGCATGCACATTCACTAGGTAGACTAACGTGAGGTACTGCCCGCTCACTCAACCCCCAAGTCGGCCCTACGAGAAGCGGCCGTCCATGGTTTTCCTCAAGCCCCGCCCACCCGCCGGCGCTGCTGGCAAAAGCGCACGCCAGCCGACACACTTTGCCAACGGCCTTCTAGAAAGCCCGTCACTCGCTTGCGGTCTCGGACCACGTGGCGGCCATGCGGAGATCCTCGGCGTGTCGAGGTGTGCATTAAACTATCGCCGCCTTCCTCAGGCCCGTCGTTGCTACGCCCGAAAGGACCCTGGCCGTAACTCGGCGCCGTTTCATCCTGCCCAACCCACTCTCCCCGCGAATCCTCCCCTGTCATTTCCTTAGCCCTCGGCCTCAATTTCGTACGCGTTCGACTTGTGCTTCGGCTGGAACTTGAACGTCTCGGGCGCCTTGCCCAGGAACATTTCGCTGATGCGGATCCAGTCACGGTAGTTGTCGCTAGCCATCAGCGTCTCCAGCTCATCGCGGCCCCGGAACGCCGGCGCGCGGTCTTGGATGTTGGGCGGTAGGTGCTCCAGCAACCCAACGGGCGTGTACCGACACGTGAAGCTCAGCCATTCCAGCAGAAAGCGGCGCGTCGTGCCCACGCCCATCTCGTCAGAGCCCCACGTCTCCAGTCCGTTCTTGACAAACTTCTCCACGTACTGCAGCCGCTCCGATGACCGTTTGTCCAAGTGCTGCTGCGTCTCAATCTCCTCGAAGATCCACGGCTTGATGAGCGCCCCCCGCGCGATCATCACGCTGTCCACCTTGTCCTCCTCGATGGCCCGGTAGTAGTCCGTGTGTGAGTAGCAGTCGCCGTTGCCGACAAAATACACCTTGCCGCTGTTCGGCTGGTTCCGTGGGTCCACGTCTGCGGCAGTGTCCGCCATGCTGGCCCGCTCGGCGTTGAGCCGGCTGATCAGCGCTGCGCACTCGGAAATGTAGCCCCAGTCGGCGCTGCGCGTGTACCGCTGCTGCCGGCTGCGGCCGTGCAGTGTGATGGCCGCCACACCGCAAGGCCCTTCGCCTGCCTGTCGCGCCTCGTGCCCACCCAGCACGAGGTTGTTTATCAGCTTTTGCGCCGTCGGCTGGTCGTCTTTGACACCCATTCGAATCTTGACTGTTATGGGCACCTCGCCGGACACGGCGTTCATGCCCCGTAGCATCTTCTCCAACTTCCCGCGTGCATCGAGTAAGGCGGAGCCAGCTCCTTGCCTGTATACCAAATCGATGGGACAACCGCAGTTGAGATCAATGGCCCGAAGATGGGGACAGAGATCGGTAAGCACCTCGGTCGTTTTCAGAACATTCCAGGGCTTGTTCCCCGCAATCTGCACTCCGAACTTGAGATCCTTCGAGTTGTCGTAGCCAGCCACAACGTCGTTCTTGCCGAGGAATCGCGGCGCGGTAGCTTCGGATTCATGCGCTTTGACTAATGCCCATTCGCTCTTCTCGCCCTGGATTAGAGGAAGACCCATGGCCATTTCTGACCAAGTGATTTGCGCACCCAAGTCAACACAGAGTCGCCGAAACGGAAGGTTTCCTTGCGTTGTGAGAGGGGCCAAGACAGGTGTCTCAGGTCCATAGTAGATACGCCGCTTTTCGGAAGGTAAGAATGGAGGCTCCTTGTACTGTGCCCTGTTATCTTCCATCGCTTCTTTGCTCTCAGCTGCTGCCTCTCCTTCGGAGATTGATGCTCTATCCCGTGACCTTTCCAGGTTGTTGATATACTCGAGGTAGGCGTCCGCCTTCGGCGTCTTTCTTCTCTTCCTGTTGAGTTCGATTTTGTGCTGGACAGATACGACATTGACATGGCCAATATCATCCCCATGCTCTTCTTTGGCCTGCTCTGCCTTTTCCTTCCGTACCGGATCCTCAACCAAGACTAGCTCCTTTCGCTCATCATCAGTTGTTCTCTCCTCAGAGTGGGTGCCAACGAGACGGCACTTCCACCCCACATTACACCAGCCCCGCTTATCCCAAACGGGGCATATCTCAAAAGTTGTAAGATCTTGGCGCTTGCCCTCGCTGAGGTACTTGCGAAGATCATGTTCATACTTGCATTTGTCGCCAAACTTGCACTGTTGAGGGGAAAACTCGGGGCTGAACGCCACAGATGAGCAAAGCTGCAGAACATCTCTGTGGCTACCGTAATGGCGGTCCTTGTTCTGACCGCGCTCCTTGTCTTTTTTTCCTTTCTTGCCTCCTGCCTGGCTACTGTCCTGGCCGGAGTGCTTTGCTCCTTCGGCAACGTCGTCATCCCGCTCGGCCACAACTCGCCCGTGTCTGAGTGTGGCGGGGTCTAGCAGGTATCTGATGTCATCGTCAACTTTTAGAGTGCTTAACGAGAATAAACCGTGACGAAGCCGGAGTCACGCAACGTCAAAGTGATACCGGCAAAGGGCGCTACTCGTACTCTACTTACTCGGCTTTAATGGGAGCGACTCCTTTCTGTCTAACTGACATATCCGTTGTACCTTGGCATACGTCAGCATCACTGAATTGAGGATAACGCAGGATAAAACAAGCGCATACTGTCTGCCAGTCGAATACGTTTCGCCGGAGAGGCGTCGGGAGAAGTTGCATCGGGTAACCCGTGACGCTCGATTTTCTCAGCCTTGGTAGTGGCAGAGTCTCCGGGTAGTGGTGGTTGGGGTGGGTGAGCCGCTTCGACCGTCATGACGCCTTCGGGTGCCGGCCTCAACGGATCTTGGGGGTTTAGAGGATTGCCGGGGACTGGCGTGTCGTCGCCGGCAGGCCGATCGCCATTGGAAGACATGACTTGAGAAATGCGACAGGAAAAGGTGTGGTTGGAGAGAAAAGAAATTCGGAACAGAAAGGAAAGGCAGGCTTGATGAGGGCCGCGCCACTTACTCGCGCCGAAGACTTAGCGCGCCGGTATGCCTACCGAACCGACTGTCGAGTGAAGTATCTCCACGACAGGTAGGTGCTGAGCTCGCGATGGCGGAAGATTTTCCATGAGACTGACGGTCACGTGCGGTCGGGGTTAGCAACGCCCGTGTTTACCACGGCCCGCGACAGAGCTCCACCGGACAAACAAACAATGGCCGACCCCTACAGTTTGAAGAGCGCGTCAACCTACCTGAACAACCTGCTGCTCGCCCGGGGCCTCCTCCGCAATGGCAAGCCAGTTGAATTTGCTCACCCGTCCAAGGGAGAGGGCGGCAAGGAAGCAACAATGGCACAGATCATCAACGTTGTCCACGACTTGATTCTACGCCGAGATGTATGCGAACAACCTTGGACGCTCCCATACCTACTGACTGACACCCTACCCACAGCGCGATCAGGAACAGCGCGATTCCCTATCACAAACACTTCGCTCCGTCCGTGCGGATTCCCAACGTACCACCCTCGCCCTTGAGCGCCTCCAAGCGCGCAACGACGATCTCTCGCGCCAGCTTTCCCTCGCCCAGTCCTCGGAACGCGCCGCTAAAAATGCCCTTTCTGCTGCCGAACGCTCTGCGCGCTCACTCCGGGAAGAGATGCTCCGCCTCAAAGCTACCGTCCATCAGGTACGCACCGCCTGCGCAAACGATGTCCGCAAACGCGATATACAAATCCAACGTTTGAAGACGCATCTCACAGCGCAGCAAAGAGGTAACAAGACCGGGCTAGTGGGTGCAAGCATCACGATTGCCCCCGGTTCAAGTAATGGGCCAGCTAGTATGGGTCGAGAAGGAGACATGTCTGGTGTGGATGATCCGGAGTATAATTTGAAGCAAGAAACAACTGAGTTCCTTACGCAGCTCAGCCAGGGCCTGAGTGATGAGAATGACAATTTGATCGGCTTGGTCCGGAGCACTTTGTCAACACTAAAGGAACTACAAGGGCTACCGGAGAATGTTGAAAGAATACGCGAGGCTGGCCAGGAACAGGTAGAAGGCGAGGAGACGGAGGAAGGCATGATGCATGCATTGCCCACATCCTACGATTTGCTGGCTGCGGACATGGATCACGTGTTAGAGAATTTGAGGACGTTGCTGACGAACCCCAACTTCGTCTCAATCCATGAGGTGGAGCTTAGAGAAGAAGAGATAATAAGGCTAAGAGAGGGTTGGGAAAGAATGGAAGCAAGGTGGAGAGAAGCGGTAATGCTGATGCAAAGCTGGAAACAGCGTATGGTTGATGGCGGCGACACAGTCAATCTTGATGAGCTCAGGAAAGGTCTGGGCCTAGGCGATGGCCTTGGTACTCTGGCCGAGGAGGGTGACGAGGATGAAGAAGAAGAAGAAGAAGAAGAAGAAGAAGAGATGGGAAATGAAATGGAGGATGTCGAAGAGGCTACGGAAGAGGAACCCAGCGACCTCGACGAGCCGGCATTGCCATCACCGGAGAAACCTATACCGGAAGACAAGAAAACGGACATCTTTGACATCAAGTTACGCCCCTGTCCTCCAGCCTTGAAGGAGTCCGACCCGAACTCCAGGTCACCGCGCAAAACCGAGTTCACGCATTCCATTGCGGACTCTTCAGTCAATACAACCACCACAAATACGCCCTCGCAGCTTCGTGACGAGAACGAGTCTGAGGTCGACCTTCTCGCTCCACCATCTAAGGCCAAGGCCGCCTCCACCTCTAAACGATCTTCCGCCATCAATCCATCATCTGAGCGTATAAGGAGATCGACTCGGTCCACCCGGTCTACTGCCCATGAGTCCGGCATCCCACGAAGCGTACGTTTCCTTTAACCTCATTGTCGAAACGATATCAAAACAGCAAAGCTCATCCGCATCTAATCGTCCACCTCAACCTACACCTTCAGCTCGACGATATACACCTAGATTGAACAAGCTGCTAACGTTTCTGTTGCCAGTCTCGCAAACGCCGCTCAAGCCCATTACCCCACGAAGACGAACGCAGCCCGAAATTGACCGTGCAGGAGAAACTAGGCGCCGCGGCTGCGGAAGCTGATGCGGCGGCTTTGGCGGCAAAGTTGGGCAGTGCAAAGAAGGAAGAGACAGCAGAGGAAACTCAGAAGGGGAGAATGCCTAGGAAGAGTGGCGTTAGAGGTAAAGCAAAACGGAGAAAGAGCACGTTGAGTCCCGAGGAGTTGGAGGAATTAATGGGGCTCGCAGAGTGATGTGGATGAAGTTGGTCGATTCGTCTGGTACCTCTATCAAGAGGGTGTTGGTACTATTTGAATACCTAATGAATGAGCATGCCCGTGTCACGGAGCGTGGAGCATGGCCTGAGTCGTTGCTGTGGGTATCGATTGTTGATTGACAGCGCGATTAAAGCGGCCTAACCGAAGAGTCCGTTTGAATTGCACCTAGCCCCCGTTGCGGAGCCATGAGAGTCGGTCAGGCCAGTACCTACGAAGTACTTTGCGTACAAGCGTACACGCATCAGTGAGGGCCTAGGGGATGCTTCGGAGCGCGCGGGGGAAGCCGAGCTGGTGGAACAGGGGGCCGCACGTGGGATCGACCGGGCGCCGAGCGCCCCGACGCAGACGGTTGTCTCTCAGCGTATTCTCACAGACGACGTTCGCCCAACACCTTTCGCTGCACGTCTTCACCTTCTCGGCCAGTCGCGAGCATTCGACGGCCATCTGATAGCAGGGCCGCCACGCACGCACGCGCACTGAAACCTCCATGTTGCGTTAGCGTGGGGAAAAAGAGCCGGGAATCTAGACCATCCAAACTAGCCCCTCGCTTCGCCACAGCATGGCCGACAACGCGTACGGCATCGAGACGCCACCCAAGGTGACGAGAGTCCGCCCGCAATTGAGCTGTATCCCCTGCCGCCAGGGCAAACTCAAGTGTAATCGAGCCCACCCGGCATGCGATCAATGTGTGAAGAGATCACGCGAATCAGCGTGCAACTATGTGCCTCCGCCACCAAAAGATCGAGGCCGCAAGGCAAAAGACATGCGAGGCCGAATCCGCCATCTGGAAGGTCTTGTGGTCGACTTGATGAACGGCAAAGATCCGCGTGCGCTGAACCTCCCCGGCTTCAGTGACCCATCGTCCGCTGCACGACGGCTGCCCACCCCGGAACACGCATCGCCTGACTACCACACCAGCCACGATGGGCCAAAGACTCATTCCAACTCTGGAGACGATGAGCCGCTTACTGCCAGCGCCTTCGGAGCATTAAGGATTAGCGATGCGCAAACCACATACACGGGAGGCTCACATTGGACAGCGATATTGCACGACGTATGCTATCTCCCTTTTGTCATTAGCAGAAGCTACTCGATGTTGCCGAGACTACTTTCTTGATGTTGCAAGCTGGCTAATGCTTTTGGTAGATTAAAGAAGTGAAAAATCTCCTGGAGAACGAGGATGACGATGAAGAGGAACCGGAGAAGCCTGAGCCCGAGTTCGACGAGGAGAAACCATTTCGCTTTAGCCTTGTTGTGGGATCACCGCCGCCTGTCAGTAAAAAGGACCTCCTTAGGAGCTTGCCACCGAAAGCAGAAGTCGACCGCCTCGTGACTCTCTGGTACAACTCTCAAGACCCGACTCTTACCATCCATCACATCCCCACTTTTCAAACCGAGTATAGGAGGTTCTGGAGCGATCCATCCAGCACCCCCATCATGTGGATCTCACTCATTTATGGCATATTATCCGTGGCGAGCATATACGAATTACGCACCGTACCGGAAAGTCCTACTCCCGAATATTCACAAAAAGCCATGAGGGCATCAGAAAAATACCGCACTCATGCGGCTTCCGCGGCCGTTATTGGTGAATATGCAAAGCCTAAGCCATACACTCTCGAGGCACTGATGGAGATCGCCGCAGCCGAGTATCTTGGTGGCAACGGTACGGCAACGGAAGTATGGCTTGCGTTTGGGGTTCTTATTCGACTTGCTTTGAGAATGGGCTATCACAGGGACCCAAGTCACTATGGAAACATTAGTCCGTTCCATGGCGAGATGCGCCGGCGGGTTTGGCATTTGATCTACCCTCTGGACGTTCTGTTTTCATTCGCTCTCGGTCTCCCTGGTACCGTCCGCAGATTTCAAAGCGACACCCTACCACCGCGGAATTTACATGATCATGATCTTTCGCCCGATATGGAGGAGCTGCCTCCTGAAAGACCAGTGACTGAAATAACGCCCGTAAGCTACAGTATTTCCAAGAGCCGGTTGATCGCTGTCTTTGCAGCTGCGGCCGATGCGTCCCACGCCGTTACGCCATCCTCATACCCAGAGATTATGGAGCTAGACCACCGGCTCAAGGAAGCACATGCTCTGATACCGCCCGCACTGCGCATGCACTCTTTGAACCAATCAATTGCGGACCCACCAGAGCTGATTATGAATCGCTTTAATCTTGAAATGCTCTACCAGAAAGCACGCTGCGTTCTCCATCGAACATATCTGGTCAAAGCACACGACGATCCCACCTACGAACATTCAAGACAAGCCTGTCTAGAGGCAGCCCTGAGACTGCTTGAGCTCCAGTCGACTATATACTATGCGTGTCAACCAGGGGGACAGCTCAAACAGGTCAAGTGGTATTTCTCTTCCCTTACAAGCCATGATTTCCTCCTGGCAGCAATGCTTGCTTGCCTGGAACTGAACTTGGAAAACCAAAAAGGCACACCTCCTGGAGCGGAAGAAATTGCGACGAGAGACTTTGCAATCAAGCTGTTCAAAGTCATGGAAAATTCCAGCCTCATTTGGGACTCATATGAAGCTAACTTGATAGATTCAGCCGAGGCAAGAAGAGCGGCCAAGGCGTTTCGTACCATATTGACCAAATTACGTGTGAAGTGCCCTGTACTCAGGGCGGTGAGCATGGTAAACCAATCTTCTACAGAACCTTGTGAGTTTACCCCCGAAATTGCCTTCATTTATACCATATCCTGGGAGGAGAAGGGATTGACTTTTTGTAGTCACTGGCGCGTCTATCCCAATGCCTAGCACGGCTACGGCATCCAGCGAGCCAGGAGCAACCTTTATGTCAAGCGAGCCGCCTCTACCAGTTGTCGATGCTCCAGCTGGTGCCTACAATGCTCCGAATTCCGATCCTCTGGGTGATATGCTTGACATGCCACCAATGAACATTAATTGGGTAAGTCAACTTCAACCGAACTCTGGGAGCTTTATCCACAACTGCAGTGATGGCTTTTCCCATTCTTGTCAATACCACTAACCAAGCAGTAGGAAACATGGGACAAGAACGTCGTCACCTTTGACGATATGATCAATGAAATCCAACAGTGGTCTATACCACCAAACCTCGATGCCAGTGCTTTCTCTGAGGGGTACAACAACGATACACATTTTGGTTATCGCGTTTAGATTCCCGATACCACTCCTAGACGGATTTCATCATTCTCGGCAGCATTGAAGATAGCCGGCTGCACTCGAGTTACGGTGACTTGTTTCAACATCGCAGCAGGTGTTGTATGAAATGCGTCTTCGGAAACCTAAGAATCAGTACCTACCTGTCTTTGACGAGAGCCGTCATTGTATCCCGAAGTCTTTGACATCTACCACGAACTGCTGATCCAGAGGATCATAGCTCGGGTGGCTGCAGTCAAACGATTGTCCAACCTATTGTATATAGCGAGTAACGATTTTCAACTGCTACTTGTCGTCAACCTTGACTTTCAGCCTTTTAGAGTCTCTTCCGAGTCGGCACGCACCCAATTCCGTAGTGCTTTGCTGTAACTACGTTCACAGTAATGATGAACAGCTTGTTGCGCGAAATGAACTTTTTAGCAAAAGGCCAAAGCGCGGTGCACTGCTTGGGGGCGCATCGACGTGTTCAATGATGCATTTTAGAGCAGGGTATAAGCCAATCAATTATCACGCTGGCTGGGTGAACAGCTACGAGCACGTGATGATTGCGGTTGTCGTCAAGGAGCTTGGACGGACAGCGCGTTGCTATGCCAACAGGGACAACAAGCTACCATAAATGGGACTTTCAAAACTCGTCGGACCCTTCCTCCTTCCTCACTATCATCTCTCTCCAAATCTTCCCCATTTTCCACCAACCTCAAATCCTCTTCGTTCACGCGTCATTCTACAACAATACAACATATCAAACACTTATTGCATTACGGTTATAATACGCCATGGCCTGTCCTGTGGTTATGAGCCCTCCAACCACTCCACTCGGCATCAAGAGACAGACACGCCTTCGCAGCCAGCAGCAATCGCCACAGACTCCCATCCGCAAGCTGGTCTTGTCGGAGGAGAAGGAGCACTCCATCCACATCGCATCTCCGCTCGGCTCTGCATCGAAGCGTCAGCCCTCTCAGTCACAGAAGTCCAACATCGCTCGTAGCTCGCCGAAGGCAATTGATCTTGGTGTCTCCGAGTTTTCTCTGACTGGGTCGGGTAACCCGACGCCTGTTACCACTGAACGCAAGACCAAGAAGTCATCTAAAGTCTCCGCTACCAAGCCTAGACCAACCAAGACAACGCTCCGTGTCCCTCGCAATCCTACCGACCGCTTCATTCCCCAACGCCTGACTTCGGAAGCCATTGACAACGTCAACGTATCAAGAATTTCATCCCGTAGCGAGTCGGCTCGGCCTTCCTCTAGGGAAAGCAGCAACAACGACGGCTCTACTGTGCTTGCATCTGCCGCCAACGATCTCAACATCTTCGGTGGCTCGGCGGAGGACGATTTGGCACAGTCCTTTGGCCGCGTGAGATTGGAGGACGACGGCGCCGAAGACGAAGAGTCTACTAAGAAGCCTTCTCCCAGAACCGTGGCTTACCAGGACTCCTTGGCTCAGGCTTGCGACATGCACATCGGTTCGCGCATTCTCGAATTCAAGCCTGCGGCACCGCAGTCCACCAAGCCGGTGGATTTGCGGGCCCAGTACAACCGCCCTCTTAAGTCTATCAGCGGTCAGCTTCGCCGTCGCATTGCCTCTGCTCCCGAGAGAGTTCTTGATGCGCCCAGCATCATTGACGACTACTATCTAAACCTTCTCGACTGGTCTGCCGGTAACCAGGTTGCTGTTGCTTTGGAGCGTTCCGTCTACATCTGGTCTGCCGACACTGGCTCAGTCAACTCCCTCTTCGAGACTTCTGATGACACGTACATCACCAGTGTCAAGTGGAGTGGTGATGGTGCTTACGTCGCCGCTGGACTCGACAACGGCGAGGTCCAGATCTGGGACGTCGAGGATGGGACCAAGCTTCGCAGCATGCACGGCCACCCCCAGCGTGTGGGTGTCATGGGCTGGAACAAGCATCTTCTCTCGACGGGTGACCGGTCTGGCCTCATCATCAACCACGACGTTCGCGTTGCTGATCACAACGTCGCCGAACTGACCGGCCACAGCCACGAGGTCTGTGGCTTGGAGTGGCGTTCGGACGGTCAGATGCTGGCTTCTGGTGGCAACGACAACCTGGTCAACATCTGGGATGCTCGCAACCTCATGGAGGCGAAGCACACCAAGACTAACCACCACGCTGCAGTCAAGGCTCTTGCCTGGTGTCCATGGCAGCTTAACCTGCTGGCGACGGGCGGTGGTTCCAACGACAAGCACATTCACTTCTGGAATTCGACGACGGGTGCACGCCTCAACTCGATCGATACCGGTAGCCAGGTCACCAGCCTCAAGTGGTCGCCGCATCACAAGGAAATAGTCTCGACGGGTGGTTTCCCCAACAACGCTCTGTCAGTGTGGGTCTATCCCACGCTGGCCAAGATGATTGAGATTCCAGCCCACGAGCAGCGCATCTTGTTCTCGTGCCTCAGCCCCGACGGACAGACGCTCGCAACGGCCTCGGCAGACGAGAACCTCAAGTTCTGGAAGCTGTTTGAGAAGAAGGCGGGCCAAACGGCCGTGTCGGCGAAGCCGCGCGCACTGACTGGGCCGACGACGCAGATTCGCTGATAGGGCCTTGGAAGTTGAAGGACGTATGGCGTTTTAAGGAAGGAAGGAAGGGGATTGGCTGGCGTTTTGGTGTATTCGTCCCTACCTAGGTACTCTACTGTTTACGTGTAGTTACGTAGTACTACGTAGTGATAAATCCGACGCACGGCCTTGATGGCTCGTGATAAGATTAGATCTTGACCTGGACTACCACTGGTGCCACTAGTACGTACTCGCACTCTCCTACGCGCGCGCGCATCACGCTCGCCCATCACAACCTACCACGCTCCAAGATGCTTTCAGGTGAGCAGCTGCTAGAAGGCGCCGCTAGAGACGGCTCGCTGGCCCCGTGAGTTGGCCTGCTTCCCTGCTCTCAGAGCCGCCAAACTGACATACACAGCTCTGAGTGGCCGCGCGCGCTCGAGTTCTTGCTGCCTCGCCTCGATCACGTATGTCCTCGCTCACTGTCCGAGTAACCAAGTCTCACCTACCCCAGATTGTCCACCACGACTTCCCCGCCACCACCCTTCCGCCGCCACCTGCGCCGTCCAGCCAGGATTCACTGTCGGCCGACAAAGAGAACGCTCCGCCCTCCCCACCCCAAGCCGATGGCGAGCCCTCACTCCCCCCCGAGTTGCGCAAGTTGCACGCCGCCGTCTCCACGACCCTCTCGAACAACTTTGCCAATGAGCCTCCGCACACCATCCAGCGCTTGTCCGAGCTCGTCCTCCGCCCAAAACAGCACTATCGTTTCCTTCCTTCCTACCTCCGCGCCCTTGATCGCGTCGTCTCGGTCTCCAGTACTACGGCCGTCTTCCCGCTGCCTCAGGCCGCCGTCCCAGCCAGCAGTAGCGTACTGAACGGTATGAGCTCGGGTGTCGCTACCAATCCAGCGGCCGTGTTGGGCAGCGATGAGAGTTTGGGCGGCGCGTTATTGACACCAATTCCGTGGCTGAGAGCAGATAGAGAAAGAACCGACGGTGCAGCTGGCAGTGCGCGCAACCAAAGCGAACTCGTGAGAGAAAGCACCGAGATGGTAGACGGGCCAAATGGGGCGGGCAGAATCGAAACAGTGTCAGTTATCAACGGCATGCTAGGCTCAACGCCTACGGCATCAACAATGGCTGGCACACCACCAACAACTGCTGCGTCTTCAAACGTACCCTCCACCACTTCAGATGCTCTCCGCGAACAAGGCGCCGTCACACAGGGCGAATTGTTACGCCAGGAGCAGGAGGCTGGCGTCGTGCCCGTTGGTCAAACAACGCCGCGGCGTGGGCTATTGTCAACGGCTGCGGTAACAGGTGGCACGACTGAACCAGCCGAAGAATCAAATACTCAGGATGAGCCGCCAGAGGAGCACCCACATGCACGAGGTCCGGAGGAGATTGGTGCTGAGGATATGGGTCCCCAAGATCGTAGGTTGGGTGGAGGAATAGATCTTGAGGCGGCAGTTGGGCGGCCGGCGGTCAAGTCTGAGGAAGAGAGGACGGAGACGAAGGAAGGGGACGCACTGCCTGAAGGGAAGGAAGAAGAGATGGAGGATGTGGGAGCAGATATGGAACCTGCCCCTTCTTCGACCGACTCAGAGGTCCGAGAGGCAAAGCGTGTGAAAACTAAAGACTTTGCGAATGAGAAGGACACAAAGAAGGAAGCGGATGCCAAATTAGATAAAGGCTCAGGTGGTGATAAAGCGATGACTGATGCGTCAGATACTCCAGCACAATAAATCAAATGTTTATCTGAAAGTATCGATCGAACATAATATAAATACTTAGCTCCCTCTTTATAATTATCCATAAATCATGCGCGGAGTATTATTAAGGTAGAAAATAGTAAATATTAGTAACTATAATAAACAGAAATTAGTGACCCTTATAATGCTTTAATATATTATCTTAATTCTAAAGTCTAGGTTAAAATACTTTAGATATATAGGTAAAGTAAACTATTAGAATTTATAATATTAATAGAGTTTTTTTTTAAAAAAAAAAAAAAAATAGCTATTTTTTAAGAAATATTTTATATTTCTAGGGCTATTTACCGAGATTATATATTTCTTCGAATATTTTTTGAGATACACATAATATTTCTAAGATACACATACTTAAAAAGTCTCTCTAAGATACACATAATTTTATATATTTCGCTTGTAAATAAATATATTACAGTATATTACAAAAAATGTGTATCTCAGAAAAACAAATCGAAAAACATGTGCATCTTAGAAATTATAACGAAAAAAAATGTGTATCTTAGTAATTTTTTTTTAAAAAATTTACATTCCTAAAACAAAAGAGACTTTTTTTTAAAAAAATAAAAATAAAATAAATATAATCTTAAAAAAAACTGAATATACTCTTAAAAAAATTGAATATATTTCTTTTTAAAAAGAATTCTTTAGAAAAAATCGAAATATTTTATTTTCTAATTATTCTAGTTTTTTTAGGAGTATATTCGTTTTTTTTTTAAGAATATATATATTTTTTTAAGAATGTATTCGATTCGGCTATTTACTAAGATACACATTTTTTATCGTATAATTTCTGAGATATATATAATATTTCTAAGATACACATATCGAAAAGGTCTCTCTAAGATATACACTTTTTATATATTTCGCTTGTAAATAAATATATTATAGTGTATTATAAAAATATGTGTATCTTAGAAAAAACCGAAAAATATATGTACCTCAGAAATTTAGCGAAAAAAGCGTGTATCTCAGGAATATATTTAAGAAAATATATGTATCTTAGAAATATATTCCAGATATATGTGTATCTTAGAAATTAGCTCGAAAAAAATTGTGTATCTTAGTAATATTTTCTTTTTAAAAAAATATTGCTATAAATAATAAATATACTCGTAAAAAATCGAATATATTCTAAATAAAAATTAAATATATTCTTAAAAACAATACTCTTAAAAAAGCGAAAACAAATTCTTAAAAAAAAAATCGAAATATACTCTTACTAAATTCTAAAAAAAAAAATTAAAATATGTTTATAAAAAATAACTAAACAGAACATAATATATATATATATATATATATATTTAGGATATATTCGTTTTTTAAGAATATTTTTTAGAAATATTCTCGATTTTCTATAAATACTTATTAGTTTTTTTAAATTATTTTTAGGAGTTTATTCGTTATTTAAAAAAAATTTATAGGAATATATTTGATTTTTTTTTTTAAGAATTTTTTTTTTCTAAAAAATATTTCTGGGATACACATATCGAAAAAGTCTCTCTGAGATACACACTTTTTTATAATTTTCGCTTATAGATAAATATATTACAGTATATTACAAAAAACATGTGTATCTCAGAGAAAAAGTTAAAAAATATGTGTATCTCAGAAATTTAGTGAAAAAAAGTGTGTATCTCAGAAATATATCTGAAAAAATATATATATCTCAGAAAATATATTTGAGAAATATGTGTATCTCAGAAATTAAATCGAAAAAATTGTGTATCTCAGTAATATTTTTTTTAAAAAAAATTATATTACTATGAATAATAAATATATTCTTAAAAAAAATTAAATATACTCTTAAAAAAAATCGAATATATTCTTAAAAAAGAACAAAATATACTCTTAAAAAAAAACTAAATATATTCGTAAAAAAAAATCGAATATACTCTTTAAAAAAAACTTAATATATTCTTTAAAAAAAAATCGAACATACTCTTAAAAAAAATAAAATATATCTATAAAAAAATATTTTTAAAAAAGCGAATGTACTATTAAAAACTAAATATACTTTAAAAAATAAATATATTATGAATAGAAATATATATATATATATATATTTATTATAACTACGCTATTATTATCTAATTTAATTAAGTTTAGATTCTTAAAACTTAAAATTTATAAAAAATATTTAGTTTAATTAGGATCTATATTCTAGAACTTAAAAATGCGCGATTAATTTTATAGTTTAACTTTAATTAAAATTCTAAAACTTAGAACTAGACGCCTAATATTTAGTTTAATTAGTTAGACGCCTAATATTAGGATATAAATACTAGGACCTTTCTTTATTTTTCTTATTTAAAAAATCGACTATAGGGCTATTTTCAACTGGAACCGAGTTTTTAACTATAGATGAAGCAAGAAAACAGGCCTTATTCTACATCAACCAGCGAGGAGAATCATGGAAAACAAAACGCAGCGATTCAAAAATATCGCACTATATTTGCCGTAATCTAGCAGCAAATGGATGTCCATTCGAGATATATATCTCAAAAAAGAAAGGTATGTTTTTTTTTAAGAAAATATATACTCTTATTTTTTTTATAAGAAAATATACTCCCATTTTGATTTTTTTTAAGAGAATATACTAAAATTTATTAGATCTTTTTGTTGTCAAACGGCTTGTAAATCATACATGCCCTCAATCTACCCACGAAAATTGGAGATATTCGAATTCAACTAAGTTTCTTGCTTCCCATAGCCAGGAATTTATTATAGATAACCCAGCAATTCGCCCAGTACAAATTCGATCAAATGAGCGAATTTTACATAGAAAAAAGATTCCATATCAGGCAGCTTGGAGAGCTAAAGATTCGATTTCTTCGGGTATTTGGGGCGACCAAAAAGAAATTATTCAAAAAATTCAGGTACTACTTATTATTAAAAGTTTATTTTTATTTAAATATACTAACTATTTTTTAGCCTTTTTTGAAAAAACTCGAAGAACTACAAGGAAAAGGAGGAGGCCTTACTGAATTTAAAAGAAATTCAGAAACAAAAGAATTCCAGTAAGTATTTAATATTTACTCAAAAATATATCTCCTTTAAAAAAGCAAAATAGGAGTATATTCTCTTAAAAAAAAGCAAAATAGGAATATATTCTCTTAAAAAAAAGAAATAGGAGTATATTTTCTTAAAAAAGCGAAAATACTAATATATCTAATAAATAGGCATGCATTTGTTTCCCCAGACGCATTTTCAGAGGCAGCTATCTTGAATTTACGCGAGTATATTTCAATTGATGCTGCCCATATGAGAAATCAACCAGAAAACGCGTTTTGCCATTTATTAATGGCAACAACATTGGATTCTAATAATAATATTATTCCAATTTGTTTTGGAATCGCTATAGGTGCTGAAAACAAAGAAAATTGGGTTCAATTCCTTCAATTCCTAGAAAAGTCTCTTAGTTCTGCTAAAAAGCGAATTTTCTCCTACAGAAATCAACCAGTTATACTAAATTCTGGTAGAATTGCTATTATTTCAGATCGAGGAAAAGGACTAGTTCCTGCAGTAGCCGAAATTTGCCCAAATGCGCATCATTATTTTTGCCAGCAGCATATTGCTGAAAATATTACTACTAGTTTTAGTAGTAAAATTGCTATCCTTTTTCGCAATGTATGTTTTTTCTTTTTTTAAAGAAATATACTCAAAAATTCGAGTTTTTTAAGAGTATATATTTTTTTTAAGAAAAATATACTCAAAATCCGAGTTTTTTTAAGAGTATATATATTTTTTTAAGAAAACATACTCAAAAACTCGACTTTTTTTTAAGAGATATACTAATTAAAAAAAGCTTTGCTATAAAACTATCCAACGAGAATTTAATGGAATTCTTTCGCAAATTGCGCAAATCGACCTCTCAGCTGCAGACTATATTCGCGAAATTCCTGCAGATACTTGGTCAAGAATTCAGGCACCAAAGGAGTATCCTAGATTTGGCCAATTTACGTCAAATATCTCAGAATCGGCCAATTCTCTATTCTCTACAGAGAGATCTCTACCTATTCTCCATGCAATAAATCGAATTTGGTTATATTGTATGGAGAAATGGCAAGATCGAATCCATACAGTATTTTCTACAAATTCGAGATTTACTGATTATGCCTGGCAAAAATTCAGTATTGAATTACATGCAGTAAGCCTTGTCTTTTTTTTTTTTTAATTATTTTAATATTTTTTTTAAAGAAAATATACTAATTTATTTAATAGTCTCGACACTGGATTGTCTCTATTTCTAATAGAGAACAGCAATTTGGGCTTGTTTCTCAAGAAAATTCGCAATTTCTTGTAAATATTCTTGAAAAAGAATGTTCCTGTAAAGATTTTACAGAATATAGGCTCCCCTGTCGACATGCTTGCGCTCTAGCTACTACTTTAGGACTAGATCCTGAAGACTTAATCGATTTTGGCTGGAAAATCGATTCCTATAGGGCAATTTATTGCCCTGAAAGATTTCTTTCTCCAGTACTATTTGATTGGCTAGAATCTGACGATACACAGCTAAATAAAAATAGTACTGGAAAGAGAAAGCCAGGGCGACCTCCTACTAAACGCCTACGAAAAGAAACAGTAGATAGTCGCTATAATCGCCTAGCTAAAAGGCAACGCCAGGAAACATTCAATCAGCATGGAATTGATCTTGGAAGATCGAATTTTAGGAGAGCAAGGAGACAAAATTCAAGTTCTTCTAAAATAGCTGAAGAAAATTCAAATTTTTCTGAAAATTCAGAAGAATTTTAAAGTTTCTCTGAAAATTCGGCTGCAGATAATCAGCCTAATTCACCACAAAATTCGGCTGCAGAGAACCAGCCTAACTCCCAAGTTATAACGCTTTCCTAGCTTATATTTGGGTCACAGTCGCAGGAAGAAGAAGACGAGATTGATTTTGTATAGTTCTACTTTTAGGCGTTTAGGTGTTCTATCTAGTAATTTTTTCTTAAAAATATATTTCGTTTTTTTAAAAATTATCATTAGTTTTTTTTAAGAGTATATTTAAGAATTTCTTAGAATTTCTTAAGAGTATATTTCAATTTTTTAAGAATATATTTATTTTTTTTAAGAGTATATTTATTTTTTTTAAGAATTTATTTTTTTAAGAATATATTCAATTTTTTAAGAGTATATTTATTATTTATAGTAGTATATTTTTTTTAATAAATATTTCTATTTTTTAGAATTTATTATGAGTATAATTCGATTTTTTAAGAGTATATTTATTTTGTTAAGAGTATATTCGATTTTTTTTAAGAATATATTTAATTTTTTTTAAGAGTATATTCGATTTTTTTACGAATATATTTAGTTTTTTTTAAGAGTATATTTAGTTTTTTTTTAAGAATATATTTGATTTTTTTAAGAATATATTTATTATTTATAGTAATATAATTTTTTAAAAAAAATATTACTGAGATACACAATTTTTCCGAACTAATTTCTGAGATACACATATTTCTTAAATATATTTTCTGAGATACACATATTTTTTCAGATATATTTCTGAGATACACAATTTTTGTCACTAAATTTCTGAGATACACATATTTGTTAATTTTTTTTCTAAGATACACATGTTTTTTAAATACATTTCTGAGATACACATTTTTGGTAATAAAATACTGTGTATATAGCGCAAAACTCTGAGATATACATATTTGTGTATCTCAGAATTAATATGTGTATCTCAGAAATTTTGCGAAAAAAAATGTGTATCTCAGTAAATAGCCGTAAACTATAAATACTAGATACTTTTCTTTTTTTATTTAAAGTTTTAATAATAGAGCTATTTTTAATTAGAACTAAGTTTTTAATTATAGAAGAGGTAAGAAAATAGGCCGTGATCTATATTAACTAGTAAGAAGAATTATAGGAAATAAAATATAGTAATTTAAAAATATCTTACTGTATTTACTATAATTAAGTAGTATATAGCTATCTATTTAAGATATATATTTTAAAAAAGAGAGGTATATCTTAAAAAAAAATTAAAAAATATACTCTTATTTTTACTTATTTTTTTAAAGAATATATTCCTATTTTTTTTTTCTAAAATATACTTCTATCTTACTTATTTTTGCCTTTCTTTTTTCTAAAATATACTAATATTTATTAGATCTTTTTATTATTAAACGGCTTATAAATTATATATACTCTTAATCTACCTACGAAAACTAAAGATATTTAAATTTAACTAAGTCTTTTACTTCTTATAGAGATAAATTTATTATAGATAACCTAGTAATTCTTCTAGTATAAATTTAATTAAATAAGCTAATTTATATAGAAAAGAGGTTCTATATTAAATAGCCTAGAGAGTTTAAGATTGTTTTTCTTTAAATATTTAGGACGACTAAAAAGAAGTAATTTAAAAATTTAGATATACTAAATATATTATAGCCGTTTTTTTAATGAAAAAACTCGAAGAACTACTATAAGGAAAAGAAAAAGGCATTACTAAATTTATAAGAAATTTAGAAATAAAAGAATTCTAGTAAGTTTTTTTTAAGAAAATAATTATTTAGAAATTTTTTTTAAAAAAAGAGCGAAAGTATAAGTATATTCTCTTTTTTTTTTAAAAAAAAAAAAAGAAATAGAAGTATATTTTCTTAAAAAAAAATACTAATATATCTATCTAATAAATAAATATATATTTCTTTCTTAAGATATAGTTTTAGAGGTAGCTATATTAAATTTACGTAAGTATATTTTAATTAATACTATCTATATAAGAGATTAACTAAAAAAAATACGTTTTACTATTTACTAATAGTAATAATACTAGATTCTAATAATAATAATATTCTAACTTATTTTAGAATTGCTATAGGTACTAAAAATAAAAAAAAATTAACTTTAATACCTTTAATTTCTAGAAAAGTCTCTTAGTTCTATTAAAAAGTAAATTTTCTCCTATAGAAATTAACTAGTTATACTAAATTCTAGTAGAATTAATATTGTTTTAAATTAAGAAAAAGGACTAGTTCCTATAGTAGCTTAAATTTATCTAAATACCTAGTAATATTTTTACTAGTAGTATAATACTAAAAAAAATATTACTATTAGTTTTAGTAGTAAAATTACTAGCCTTCTTCGTAATATAAGTATTTTTTTTTAAAAAAAATATATTCTTAAAAAAATTTACATTTTCTATATATATTTTTCTCTAAAAATTAAAGTTTTTTTTAAAGAGATATACTAATAAAAAAAAGCTTTACTATAAAACTATTTAATAAGAATTTAATAAAATTCTTTTAAATATTAAATAAATAAATTTTTTTAGCTATAGACTATATTCGCGAAATTTCTATAAATACTTAGATAAAAATTTACGTACTAAAGAAGTATTCTAGATTTAGCTAATATATATTAAATATCTTAGAATCGGTTAATTCCCTATTCTCTATAGAGAGATCTCTACCTATTCTCTATATAATAAATTAAATTTAGTTATATTATATAGAAAAATAGTAAGATTAAATCTATATAGTATTTTCTATAAATTTAAGATTTACTAATTATACCTAGTAAAAATTTAGTATTAAATTAAATATAGTAAGTCTTTTATTTTTCTTAAAGAATATACTTTTATTTTTACCTTTTTTTAAAAAAGAAAATATACTAACTTACTTAAATAGTTTTAATACTAGATAGTTTCTATCTCAAGTAGAGAATAGTAAATTAGGCTTATTTCTTAATAATATTTATAAGAATTTATAAATATTATTAAAAAAAATATATTTTTATAAAGATTTTATAGAATATAAGCTCTTCTATTAATATATATACGCTCTAGCTACTACTTTAGAATTAGGTTCTAAAGATCTAATTAATTTTAGCTAGAAAATTAGTTCTTATAGGATAATTTATTACCCTAGAGATTTTTTTCTCTAGTACTATTTAATTAGCTAGAATTAGATACGGCTATCTACCGAGATATATATTTTTTTCGCAAAATTTCTAAGATATATATATAGTATTTTATTACTAAAAATATGTATATTAGAAATATATTTAGAAAAATATATATATCTTAGAAATATATATGGAAAAATTGTGTATCTTAGAAATATTTTTTTTTAGAAATAATATTCCTAGAAAAAAAAAATAGAATCTACTCTTAAAAAAAATCGAATATACTCTTAAAAAATTGAATATATTCTTATAAAAAAATATATTCTTAAAAAGCAAACAAACTTCTAAAATTTATTAAAAAAAACTAATAAATATTTATAATAAAAATAAAGAATATTTCTATAAAAAAATTCTTAGCAAACGAATTTATTCTAAATAAAAAATATATATATATTGTGTTCTATTTAGTTATTTTTTTAAGAATATATTTTAATTTTTTTTAGAATTTATTAAGAGTGTATTTCTGTTTTTTTTTTTAAGAATATATTTTCGCTTTTTTAAGAGTATATTTACTTTTTTAAGAATATGTTCGATTTTTTTTAAGAGTATATTCGTTTTTTTAAGGTTATATTCGATTTTTTTTAAGAGTATATTTAAATTTTTTTAGAATATAAAAACTCAATACCTACTAATATAAATTAGAGTAATTTAGTACTTAGATTTAGCTTAAATTCTTAATTTTTTTTTTAATTTTATAACTCTTAAATCCCGCTCCAATCCGTCCAATTTATATTAGGGAAAACTAAGGAAAATTAAATAAAAATAAATAAACTTATATTTAATATAATTTACTACTCTACCCTTACGAAAATATAATAGTTTTATTATAGATTTAGGCTATTTAGAATATAAAATAACTTATAGCTAGCTTTAATTATTAGACTTATCTAATTTTTATATAGTAGAGTTTCGAAAAATTCCTAATAGAGATATATATATTTCTCGAATATATTTCTAAGATATATATATTTTCTTAAATATATTTCTAAAATATATACTTTTTTTTCGCTAATTTTTCAAGATATGTATATTTTTTAATTTTTTTCTAAGATATATATATTTTTATAATTTACTATAATATATTTATTTATAAGCGAAATATATAAAAAAGTATATATCTTAGAGAGACTTTTTTAAATATATATATCTTATATATATCTTAGAAATTATACGATAAAAAAATATATATCTTAGTAAATAGCTATTAAGAGTATATGTAATCTATATACTATTTAATAATAAAATAATCTAATAAATATTAGTATGTTTTCTTAAAAAAAAAAGTAAAAATAAAGTATATTTCTTTAAAAAATAAAATAAAATAGAAGTATATCTTCTTAAATATATATATATATAGAAGTATAATTTCTTAAGAAAAAGCGAAAAAAGAGTATATTTCTTTAAAAAAAAAAAGTTTAAAAGATAGAAATTTTAGTTTTAGTTTAACTAAGATTTATATTCTAGAATTTAAATTATATAATTAAATATATAGCATAATTTAAATTTAGATTCTAGAACTTAGAACTAGACGTTTAATTTTTAGCTTAACTAGAATCTATTTAATTTTTAAAATATATATTTTTATAATATACTATATATAATAGATAATTTTCTTTAAAATATATAAATCTTAGTAAGATCTCTTAAACTAATATATCTTAGAAATAGTATATATATCTTAGAAAATACTTAAGTAAATATATATATATTTATTTCTTAGTAAGTAGCTATTCTAAAATATATTAGCTTTTTATTTTACTTTTTATAATATATTATAAAAGTAGTATATATCTTAATCTATATTAATTTTAGTAATAAATAGCTACTATAGATATATTCTATAATAAGATACTAAATATATTACTAAAAACTATAATTATCTACTTTATAGATAGATTTAGTAATAAATAGCTTTAAGTTAATAAGTTTAATATAACTTACTTTTTTTTTAACTTTAAAGTATATTAATCTTTATTCTTAGATTTATAGCTTTTATACCTAGTATTAAATAAACTATAGCAATAGATGCTAACTATAGTAAAGTTATATACTAATAGTAGTAAATATATCCCTAAGAGAGTTATAGATATTCTAGTTAGCTATTTCTCTTAACCGTCTATTTCGTTTATGCGTCCCTGACGTTATTTAAGTATTCCAAAGGTATTCGCGGTTACATATAGATTTTGGTAGGCAACTAACAAAATCCCTGTTACGGCTTAGATCCAACCATCCCTTGTCTCAACTCGCTTCCCTCTTGTATTTAAAAAAAAACCCCTAGCCAGCCCTAACGGGCCGTCTGTTATAGTTTATAACTGCATATAGACGTAAAACGAATCAATCAATCAATCAATCAATCAATCAATAACAAAATCGCCTGCATATCGCTTAGGGCGATGGGTCAGGGTAAATGAATTCAACTCAACTCAACTCAACTCAATAACAAAATCCCTAATAGATTTATCAAGTACCGCGAAGACCTTTGGAACATCTGAGTGCTCCTAAACCCGCACGAGATATTTATTGCACTGTGGCTATCTCATTTCGCCGCGCAACCTTTGGCGTAAGACTTGCTTGAAATTGACTATAGCTTAGCGCTGGCCTTCTGTTTCTGCTGAGCTTTCTTCAAGATTGGCTCCATCTTTGTGGCCTTCATGACATCGCCCTTGACCTTCAGCTTGCCTGATATGAAGAGCTTTTGCGCGTTCTCCTTCCCAGCGACCAGCTTCGCGAAGTCGTTGTCAGAAAGCAGAAGCGTCACTTGTGGCAACATCCGTCAGCACCCATACTTGAAATTTGATAAATATTACAAAGCCTTGTTTGGGTCTTAGCCGGGTCCACTTACCATCAGCTTTTCCGCCCTCTGGCGCGGTGCCCTTGCCGACAGCACCCGTCTTCTTAAGATCAATGTGCCAGCTCTCAGAATCACCGACATTGTTTTTAATTGTGAAAGCGAAAACAGCACCGCCCTTCTTTACTGCGTCTTTCTTATCGGCGTCGTTGGAAAGAGCTGCAGCAATGTCGTCGAACGCAGCAGACGAAGGAACCTTCTCTGTATCAATAATTGGTCAGTCATGGTGCTTAGGACTAGTAGGTGGAAGAAGGGTGGATAGCTACCGCTCTTGAGAGACATGATACTGGCGGACAAAGACTTGATAAGTTAGATAACTTTGAGGTTCGAGTTCGAATCGAGTGGTAGTGAAAGGCAAAAGGGGCTGCGGAATGTCCAAGGGATTTATGATGGTAACCAGAAGCAGCTGGCAGTGGTCGCGTGTCGGTGGCTTCTTGTCAATGATGTCTCCACGTCGAAACCCGGGGTTTGCATGTGAAAGGGCCGAGCACGCCGAGGTTTCCATCTTACATCGATGTGCCGAAGCACGTGCGCTCATCCGCCTTAAAATAATGTATATTTGTACTTCAACATATGAAATGCATTGCGCGCCCATGCTCGGGCCTGACTACTAACTATTCAAAATCAGAGGGGGTATAAGTACGAAAAGGAAATTCCCAAAGAATGTGCCTAAATGTGAAGGAAATGGAGTGTAAAGACCGTAGCTGGCATCCGTCGTAACCATGCCTTCATCATGCAAAAAAGTCGTACCTCATCTCTCATCAGCGAGAGGGTTTTTCCCGCGCTGTACCGTCGTACCTCCAAAAATCAATCGACAATACCGCCCTAACCGTTTGTCACATGATACATCCGGTGTATGCTAGACCGCCATCTTAACTCCAAGACGCCGTTGCTCCTCGAGCATGCATATTCACAATCAGCGCCATGGGAAGACTGACGTTCGTAGGAATTTTCGCATGTGCTCTTCGTATCCCCACAGCTGCTCCTTGGCTTTGCTAGCAGCCTTACTCGTTTTTTTCTTGGCAAGCCATTTGCTGAGCGACATTTGACCAAGAGTGATCGACTGATCTTCGACGGAGTCCGATATGGATTCATGGTCAAGGCCGACAGGGCTGAGTATGAGCGGTACGTCCATGACTTCCTCGGTACGATTCTTCCATTCCTCGGCCATACGGGTGAGGGGCGCAAGCGCATCGTCCCAGTCTCCACTGCGCAAGGTAATATCCTCGAAGTTGAATTCGCGGAGTTTATGCCGATGTTTGCTTACAAACGCGCTAATCTGTGAAGAATCCGTGATTGAATTCTCAATCTCCATATAACGCAGCTTTAGGAACCGAAGCCCGTGAAGGCCAATCGTCTTACGTATATCGGAATCATCAGTCGTGTCCGGTTGAAGACAAGGTTCAAGGTCCAGCGTGAGTGGCGAAGGTCCTTTTTCATCTCTCCAGCGGAAAAACAAGCTCCTGAGAAAAGGTGTAAAGGTGCGAAGGTAAGAATGGAGCATTCGCAAATGCTCATTGTAAGATGAATCCGAAAAGGAAAAACTATCCATGTGGATGGCTAGAGTCCGAATTTGGGCCCATCGTTTCAAGGATGCGGGCGTTCCCCCAAGGCCCATGATTGGTTGGAGGTGGAGTAATCCAGCCGGATGCATCGAGGAAAAGGTCAAAGTATCAAGATCGTATAGCGGCGACCGCTCAACGGCAATCCGCAGGGAAATGAGGGCATAGTCGACAGTGCTGCGCCGATGGCGCTGGGTGGGATCTTGACCAGAGCAATCAAGCCTGAGATGGGATATGGAGGAGAGTGCCGTTAAAGCCCGGATAAAGGCGGGAATGTTGGTTGCAGCATGGAACAAGGGAGGGTACTGTTGAATCAGCAAATCCGTCATTTCCCAGGAACCGTACTTGGGCTGCTTGACACGTCCGATAAGGGTCGATGGTTTGTGAATTTGAGGCTCGTAGACAAAGCTCCTTTCCTCTCCAGTGGTGTGGTCCACAAGCGGTGGCAGGAAGGTCTCCGAAGTATGCGGCAAATTGAACGTCAGGGTGTGGACATGATGGCCGATCCGCTCTAGAGCCTCCATCCGGGCAGGGCGAGTGAAAGTGCTAGGCCGGAAGGTAATGGTCATGTCTTCGAAGAGGAAGGGCTCGGCACGAGTGCTCAGGTCGTGGCAGACCAAACGGACGGCCGGGAGGTCGGCCTTATCCACTTGGGCCAGGAAAGCATCTCGACAGCTGTCGGACAGCCAGAAGCGTAGAAAGGCTGAGCTTGTCGACATGACAAGATTGCATAGCGAGTTGTTGGAACGCAAGGCTGGAGCCAAGAAGTCAGTCGCCAGAGGCACCGTGGACGGACAAAGCGACTCACATGTGTTGGGCGTCTCGATGGGGCTTGGGATCTCGCCAAACAGCAGCTTGCGGGACGATTGACTGGCATAACTCCCGTGCGAGTCGCTAGAAACCTGACGTTTCAGCGACGGGGGAGACGCGCAAACCATCCGTGGGGCCTTTCATCAGTTACGTCGTGGGGAAGCGGCAAGGGCGGGCGCAATGGGCGGAGGAGTGGTGGATTCAATCGGGCGGAGGGGAAGGAAACCTTAGGGTACATCAGGCACCACTGCGCCGCCACTGCGTTTTTACCAACCTGGCACCGAAGAGGGCGGGGAGGGGAAATGACTCAAGAGTGAGTTACCATGGCAAAAACGGGGGATCGCGACCATAACGCGGTGCGTGGAGGCTGGGTGGAGTTTTGGCCTGGAGATCTCTCCACATGGCAAGGCCGGGCGCACAAGTTTCGAGTGCCGCGCCGCTGAGCCAATCGATTCTACGTTTCAACGGAGCGGTCAGGCTTCGCTACTGCACCGGCGTTTCCTACAGACGCGTCTTAAATCCCGCATGTTTGTACAATATACATAACCAAGTCGCTTGTCACCCGCGTCTCGAATCTCGATATCTCGATGCCTCGATGCCTCGCTGCCTCAATGCCTCAATGCCTCGGAAACTCGGTGACAACTCCGTCCATTTGTGTTCCACGTGACCCGGCCCGACGCCGTCTTCGGCCGTGCTTTTCGCTTTCGGGAAGCTCGTGTCTCTCAGGCATCCCTCCCTCCGTCATGCTTGGTTCAGCGGTCTCGATCGTGCTGGCTCGGCGACAGCCGCCTGATGAAGGATTTCAGGCTCCTACTATGACCGGCCCGGCTTAGCAGAACACGGTGGAAGTAGGTGGCGCCGCATACGTGCACGCAATCCACCACCATTGTAATGAAGACGGAGTCGGCCTGAGGAGGCTGCTGTTGTACCTGGATTGAGGGCGATCTGCTTTGTGTTGGACAGTGCGACGAGTTGCGGGTCGATGATTGCCAGAGGGTTGCCAGAGAGAGCCCCGAACGCGTGCAGAGGCTCGGGGATGCTTCTGGGAACGCTTCTAGCGGCTGATCGGATTCACGATCGGCCGGGGTGACATGTCTGGCCGCTGACGACGCGGTGGCTGTCCTCCACGAATTTCTCGTCTTGCCATGGTCTGCGACGAGGAGGAGGATGAACCGGGGGGCCCACTAGTGCCCGTCGCTGATTAGTCGCCGTTTCTTGAGGAAAGTGGTAAGATGTCCGGGGCGCAGCCATCACCAAACCTTTCCTCAACCCAGCATTCTTGCCGCCACCGCACCTCGATCCTATTGCCAATCCTTCCTGCTACGCCATCCGTTCGTTATACCTCCGCGTTCGTTTTCTCCGCGCCGCTTTCGCTGTCCACCGACCAAATCCATTCGCCAACTCTTTGTTCCCGCTCCACCTCGACCGCCCTCGACTGCCCTCGACTACGCCCTGAACGGCTGCAGTTTCACCCCCAGGAATTCGGCCAAGGCATGGCAGTTTCGTAACCTCAGTTCTTCTCCATCTAGCACCGCATCAAGCGGTCGCAGGGGCCACTCAAGACCACCCCGTTCCCGCTCCTCTCTAGTCCGTGCCGTTGGAGAGACGCATCTCCATGGTGAAAATGCGGATATCGATACGGGAGCAGCTGGGCGCATTGGTGTTATTGACTTCACTTGTCGCCCTTGCTGTTATTTCCGTTGCAACATGGGTCAGTTGTTCCCTGGCTAGCGTGGTGCATCTGTCGCCAATTTACTGAGTTTTTGAGCTTTAGGTGACGAACTACAACTTCGTTTTGGATATCAGGTCAGTCGGCACCCATTGCGATTCGTTATTTTGAATCTAAACTTGGGTAGAGCCTCGCGCTTAAGTCTGGCTGCCTCATTAAAGGCCGCACAGCTTGCTTCCAACCTCTTGCTGATGCAGTCGTCTGCCCGCGCTGCAACTTCGAGGGTTCTTATACAAAAAGCGCTGTATGCATATAACAACGGCAATGAGACCTTCCGAGCAAACACAAACTGGACCCAATCTACCAACGACCTGGCAGCTGCCTTCTCTGGGGGACAGTCAACCAATCTTCTGCTCCAAGCCCAGATTTGGCCCAAGACTTATACTGGCCCAGCCGCCAACGCCTCAGTTATACAAGCTACCGGATCTGAAGTTACCGGCAACATCCCTTTGCCTCTCTGGTATGACAATGGAACCAGGGCGAATTTAGGTGAAGAAGGACTTGGATACCCCCCGAATCTCTATCCAAACATGACGTTCTCCAGTGTTGCACTCAACGATACTTTCAGTGAGGTCGTAGCCAATTACGATGGCACGACCCTCACTGAAACTGGGACACTCCTTCTCGGCCCTTGGGAAATAAATTCGACATTTTCCTTGTTGTCTTTGACCATGCCCGTGATCAACAACACTTCTGCTGTTGACATTCTTGGGTGGATCACTGTAGTCATGGACGCTAAATTGGTCTACGACGTCCTTCAAGGGACTGAAGGACTGGATAACTCTGGAATTACTCTGCTCCTTGGTCCTGGAAACACAACCAATCGTTTTGCTTCTGGGGCACTGTCTACAGGCAGTGATGAATCCATCAGATTTGTGTTGCCGCCAAACAACACCATGGGACGACACTCCAAACACGCGTATGGCCAATCACAGGAACCATTCAGTTGGAGCGATTTTCCCGTTGTGAAACGGGGTTACACTGTCTTCTCAAACGCAACCAACAATGCCGGTAGTGTCATCTCCACTCGGAACGAGGAAAACAAGAAGGTAGCTGCTGGATACGCCAGGCCGAAAACCACTCTTTGTGATTGGCTCGTCCTGGTCGAACAGTCCCATTCTGAAGTGTGGGCACCAATCGACCACCTTCGAAACGTTCTTCTCGCCTGTGTTTTCGGAACTGCTGGAGCTTTGTTGCTTGTGGTCTTTCCTCTTGCACACCTTTCCAGTCGCCCTATCCGCAGGCTGAGGGATGCGACCCGGCGATCGGTATCGCCTACTGGCTATCTACCTGATGATTCGAGTATCGATTCCGGTCTTTATGAAGATGAGCTCGCGGCTGCTATGGCTCGTAAAGAAGGATTTTTCGGGAAGATAACGGGCTGGCGCCGTGGCAGAAGGCGTAGCAATCTTGAACGCAGGGAAGCTGAGAGGCGCCATCAATTTCGCATACCCAGAAAAGTCAAGGATCGGAAGCATCTCATACACGACGAACTGACGGATTTGACAACAACATTCAATGAGATGACGGATGAGCTGATGATGCAGGTGCGGTTTTACGCGCTTAAACTTCGAGAGCTTTTAAACTAATGATTTTGTAGTACGAAAAACTTGAAGAAAGAGTGAGACAGCGTACAGCTGAGCTTGAAGAGGCCATGAAGGCTGCAGAAGCTGCAAACGAAAGCAAAACCCTCTTCATTGCGAACATCTCGCATGAGCTGAAGACACCACTCAACGGTTCGTTAGACACTGCCCACTGTATTTGTATCAGGGCGGTTTTGACAGTACTTAGGTATCCTTGGAATGTGTGCTGTGTGCATGTCTGAAGACGACCCCGTCAAAATCAAACGGTCACTTGGCATAATCTACAAAAGTGGTGATCTACTTTTGAACCTCTTAACCGACCTC
Source organism: Aplosporella prunicola CBS 121167 (assembly GCF_010093885.1). Classification (NCBI taxonomy): domain Eukaryota; kingdom Fungi; phylum Ascomycota; class Dothideomycetes; order Botryosphaeriales; family Aplosporellaceae; genus Aplosporella; species Aplosporella prunicola. The sequence goes on from NW_022983546.1 coordinate 390,811, forward strand.
CTTACTTTCAGGTATGTAGTAAAGGCTTGTTCTTGTTTGCTGCTACTGACACGCAAGACAGCAAGAACCAAGTGGGTCATCAACAGCTCTCGCTTGATGAGAAAGAATTCAGGTTGCGTGACATCAGCACACAGGTGCTTGCAATCTTCGACAAACAGGCGAAAGAAAGTGGTATCAGCTTGCGTGTCCGTTTCGAAGGACCAAGTGAAATCAGTGCAGATGATCCAGGTGCGGGGATCGAAAAGGGCCTCGCACCTTTCGGTATCGGTCGCGTGAAAGATATGATCTTGTGGGGAGATCAGCATCGGATATTGCAGGTTGTTATTAACCTGGTATCCAACAGCCTAAAGTTCACACCACAAGGAGGATCTGTCGTATGCGTAATCCGGTGTATTGGTGAGGGTACAACTCCTTTTCAGGGAAGTCGTAAAAGTTCCCTACAGTCCCGTCAGAACTCGGGTCGGAATTCCAGAAATCGCAGCAGGATGGACTCCACGTCAAGCTCTGCGATAACTCCAAGGAACACAAATACCGCAAACCAGATCAACGTCCTCCACGAGAAACCATTCACCTATTCGCAAAACTTAGATAATGAGCGCGCGCCTTCACCGCCCCCCGGACGTTTCCTGGCCTTCGAGTTTGAAGTGGAGGACACTGGTCCAGGAATACCGGATCATTTGCAGCAAAGGATATTCGAGCCTTTTGTCCAGGGAGACTTGGGATTGAGCAAGAAATTTGGCGGAACTGGACTTGGTCTTGCCATCTGCCAGCAACTTTCCCAACTGATGAAAGGCTCCATCAGCTTGAGAAGCACGGTTGGACAAGGGAGTGCGTTTACAATGGCAATACCCCTCAGACACATAACGAACCGAGCGGACAGTACTGCTTCGAGTATGATGAATGTTGTCGATGGCAGTCGCAGAAGCAGCTTGTCAATTGACTCCCCATTGACTCCGTCACGGACGGCGGATGACATCGCGGCCACTAGATCTATACATTCGTCTCACAGCAACAACAACAACAACAACAACAGCAACAACGGCCCTGTTTCCTTCGAATCCGACTCTCAACCGCGTTTAGTAGGCCTCAGACAACCGTTCTTCGCATCAACAACACCGCTAGATTCTCCGGCAGCTCAAGGCGCAGCCATGGACCGCATGGCTGCTCAAGCAGCGAATAAGAAGAGTGATAAGATCAAGGTTCTCGTTGCGGAGGACAACAAAGTAAACCAGGAAGTTGTTCTGAGGATGCTCAAACTTGAGGATATTTACGATGTTTCCATTGCCAAAGGTAGGCGCTCTGAAACCCACGAGACATTGATATACTGACTGACCATGACTAGACGGACAAGAGGCCTACGACAAAGTCAAAGAAAGCATGGAGAATCACAATCCGTACAATTTGATCTTCATGGATGTTCAGGTACGCTCGTGCAACTAACCGAAAATACAGATTTTAGTTGACATTTCTCAGATGCCAAACCTCGACGGACTACAGTCTACGCGTCTTATCCGCCAAGCCGGCTACTCCGCTCCTATTGTCGCCTTGACTGCCTATGCAGAGGAGAACAACGTTAAGGTTAGTTTTATTGCACCCCAATAGTTGGTTGGTCACCAGCTAACTGGCCTCATTTAAAAAGGAATGTTACGACTCTGGCATGGATTATTTCCTCTCAAAGCCTATCCGCCGACCGGCCTTGAAACACGTCCTCAAAACTTACTGCCCGACAATTGTTGAGGAGCCTGAGCCTTCGAACAGCTCTCCACCTACGTCCCCTGGGAAAAGCCATAGCCGCGCACCCTCTGCAGCAAAGCCACGCAAGGGATAACACTTGGATTTTTTTTAGACCATGCCTATAGACGCATTGGTTGCTTGCATTTTTCTTCTATTTACCACCCACAGTCAGCAGCGGACACGGCTCAGTCAGAGCCTTACCGCGCCAGTCCTTTGTTTTGTAGTGAGACCCCCTAACCTATTTAATATGGGAGAATCCCGGGGCCAGTTGAGCACTCCCTTGCGAATAATACGTTCTTTATAGTACTTTGGTTAGCAATGCGGCTTGGAGCTTCGGAGTCTGTGGGTAAAAGCAACCGGGGGACATTTTTCACAAAGGCGCTTCAGGGCATCACGTGGAGCTAGGGCTCGCGATTGAGACAGCATAGCACGCAAGCGATTCTGTTACTTATTGTAGTGTACATATTAGCAATTAGTCGGTCGGGTTAGGTCGGCGGAAGCGGAAGCTCGGGGCAGCACAGACGTCATCAGCTCTGGGCAGCGGGCACAGACCTCGACAAGTTCCTCATCAACAACAGCACCTTGTCTGTACTCGTAGCCAACCCTTCTCCACGTACACGTATCGCAACCATCCGTCATCATGTTTGCGAGACAAGTATTCCGCCCCGCCGCGGCATTGAAGAGCGTGAGCATTGTCCGACCTCTTTAGCTTGAGCTCAGCGCTGACATCTACTTCCGCAGCATGTCCGGAGATACGCAACTGAGCCTCCTAAGGGAGGCTCCAATGCTGCCATCTACGCTGGCCTGGCAGCTGCCGCTGGCTTTGGCGGTTACTACTACCTCAACCAAGGCGAGCGTGGCGCCAACAGGGAGCGCTTGGGCGACCAGTCCGCGGCTCAGGGCTCGCCAGCATCCAAGACAGAAGAGCAGAACATCCCTTCCACCACTGGCAAGCCGATGATGGCCTTCACTGGTGGGGATCAGGGGTTCATCTCTTTGAAGCTTGAGAGTGTTGAGCAGCTCAACCACAATACCAAGAAATTCCGCTTCCATCTGCCCGAGGAGGACAGTGTCTCTGGTCTTCACATTGCCTGTGCGTTGGCACAACATACAATTTACGTCTCATTAATGTGTGCTGATATCGCTGTAGCTGCTTTGTTGACTAAGTACAAGGGACCGGAGATGGAGAAGGCTGTCATCCGCCCGTACACCCCTACAAGTGACGAGGGTAAAGCTTACACCAACTACCTTCAACGTCAAAATGCTAATAGAAACTTTGCCAGACACCAGGGGTTATATCGACTTGATTGTAAAGAGATATCCCAACGGACCCATGTCCGAACACCTTCACAACATGAATCCTGGTCAACGTCTGGACTTTAAGGGTCCGATTCCCAAGTACCCGTGGGAATCTAACAAGCACCAACAAATCGCACTGATCGCGGGTGGTACTGGTATCACGCCCATGTACCAGCTCATCCGTGCAATTTTCAAGAACCCTGAGGACAAGACTAAGGTCACCCTCGTCTATGGAAACATTAGCGAGGAAGACATCATCCTGAAGCGTGAGCTTGAGCACCTCGAGAACACCTACCCTCAGCGCTTCCGTGCGTTCTACGTGCTCGACAACCCACCGGAAGGATGGCAGCAAGGTAAAGGGTACGTGACCAAGGAATTGCTCAAGACGGTCCTTCCCGAACCCAAGCAGGGCGACAACTTGAAGATCTTCGTTTGCGGTCCGCCGGGAATGTACAAGGCCATCAGTGGCACAAAGAAGAGCCCGAAGGACCAAGGCGAAATAGATGGTTATCTGAAAGAGCTCGGCTACAGCAAAGAGCAGGTTTACAAGTTCTAGGTACAGAGAAGGGCTTGTTCGCCTGTTTTGAATACCATAGGCGAATTCTCGCGTTCGATCTTCAATTTAGAGCGTAGAGAGCGCAAACCATGCATCTTGTAATCTATCCACTGTTTACTTGACCAACCAAATGTTCTAGATGCAATCTCTTTGATCTTGATTCGCATGAAATTCTGCAGCGTCAGTTCCATAGCCGTGCCGCTTTTCCTTAGCTTTTATTGTCACCTCCACAATAAGCATCAACCGACGGCATGGACTCATGACCGAGCCTTTTCAACAATACTTATGCTTGAATTAGTTCTCAAGAGGCTCGGTGATTGAAGCATTGTTAAAGCATTGCTAAAGTATGCGGATTGTTGGATGATACGTCGGCAATTAGTTATATGATACTGTCTTGACCACTGTGGTTGTTCTTCACGTTGTAGCCAGTCAACCTTGTGTAGTTGGAATGACCGCTCAGGAACCTCCCAGATAATCTAGCATGAAATCATATAGGATACCGGAAGTTCTGCATACAACTAAAAGGATAATATAAAAAAGATCAAGGAAAGCCGTCCACATGGGCACGAGAGCGCCAGCACTATCATCAGACACTTTCTCCACCGTCCTCAAATTGTTTTGCTAGTCCTTTCAAATTTCAGCGGAACAAAATTAGGAAGAGACGAAATCAGCACGGAAGAACCGCCCCCCCCCCAACCATGTACCAGAAGCCGCCCTAATGGAGAACTTCGGCGAGCTCGAATTACATGGGGTCATCGTAGAAGAGGCTGAACCGACTCTATCAACCGATCTTGACCGGTTATCGGCGATCAAGACGGGGCGAAGTAGGAGCACCGCTCTGGGGATGGCATTGGCGGGTGTCAGTGTCCTCTCACGAACTCTGAAAGAGATGAAAAGCAAGCAAAAGCTTTTGTTGTCGTTGGTTCCTCACAGTTGGATCTACCTTAGGCGACTTTGCGTGATAATACTGATTGCTGGGATTGGGTTTGTTGGTCAGTGTAGCTTCGAATATAGTTTTCGAGGTGCTCCAGGAGGCACTGGGGAGTCTGATGTCTCTGAAGTCGCAGAGAGCTTGGCTATTAGTGAGTTCTCTGTTATACATAATGGTACTTATGTCGTACGATGGCCGAAAACGCTACAACTCACTTTTTAGGGCATTTACTTGTTGGATTCGGTGTCGCATTCTTTGCAGAACTCTTCAGTGAAATCCTGGGAAGAAACCCGATGTGCATTTCCACGTTAATACTATATATGGTGTTAGTAGCTGCATCTGGCCCTGCTTATGATATTGGCGCGCAGCTTGCATTCCACTTTTTTGTGGTTTTTCTATGGAGTAGGTTTGGACGTACGCTGTCAAGTTTGACCCTTTATGCCGATATATGCCCGGCAATCCACTAACATGTGCTGGCGGTTCCCTCTCGGATCCGTGGAACCCAATAGAAAGGGTTTACGCTCTCTCTGTATTTGCAAGTTGCGTTCACTGAGCCTGTCGACCACAAGGGTCATTTTACTGACGGCTTGCAGATCCCGTCTTGGTGAGTTAGAGTTAAACTAGATCGACTACTCTTTTTATGTTTGAGCCTTGTTTTGGGGCTTGTGATCTTGTTTAACAAGAGACATACCTATCTATTCTGCTTCGCTGGATAACTGAACATCTTCGTATTATCGGCGACTGGAGATTACATCGGACTAACGACTGAAGAGAACATTACAGGCCATTCTACTGACAGCTAGGGAATCCCTAATCATCCTCGTCGCGCTGTATCTGACGGTTAATATTATATCTTCGGCCAAATACATGGCACAAGCCAGGGTATTACGGTATTATGCTTCCTAGCAATCGTGGTTGGTCTGTTTGGTGCAAGTGCTCTCGTTCCCCTAATCCACAGACGGACCAAGCGAGACCTGAGGAAGTTACAGGAGCAAGGAGGGATCCCTTGTTTCCAGAAGTTCGGATTCGGTTTTTCATGCTGAGAGGCAGCGTCGCTATTTCTGCTTCGCTCTCTTGAATGGGATGAACTAGCCATCCTTCCATCAGTATCTGGTCGCCATTAGCAGCCAGCGTGTTCTTTGGCTATGGTATCCTTTACGTCATTATCTCAACCTAGGTACAGAGTGAACATCCAACCGGTCCAGGCTTTCTCATAGCATCGTTTACGTAAGAATTACTGACAATACCCAATATATTATCGACTCGTACGAAGCCTTCTCGGCATTAGCCTTTGCTTTCATAACCTTGAGCAGAAGCAAGTGTGCTGGAAATGTCAAATAGACGTATCAGCGGCATGAAATTTACTGTCCATATTGGCTTTTAAATGAACGGCGCTTTGTAGAAATGACCGCGAGGCTAGAACCATATCTGGTTAAACTCATACCTGAAGGCTGTCTATGAATACGCCGAGATTGAATAACGGTCCAAGTCAAAGAGCTAAATTTTACCTTGGCGGCCAAAGTATAGATGCCGGGTTTTGTATCGATGGCTTACATCGGGGAAGTTCCGCTTCACTCATTAGGATCCAGTTCATAGCGGAACGCCATGTAAAAGCACACAGTAAAATGGCCTTTAAGCAAGGACTTTATAGCAAAACGAGAATTCGGGGAAAGGCCACTGTTGAGGCGCGTGGCACCGGTATTTATATACAGTCCAGGTAATTGCCAGCAAACCTTTTAGTACTGATCCTCACCGTGCTTGCGGGCCTACGAATAAAGGCATGAGCAAACATCTTGAGCGCTGCTCGGAATTGGACAGACTTACACGCAGAGCATTGGGGCCTCCCAGCTCGGCCTCCAAGCCGTCTGGGTACGTCTTGGGGACGCTGGCCTTGTCCGGGTACATATGGGAAACGACGGCGCTGAAACCAAGGACAGTCGCAACGAAGGTGCCGAAGAGAACGGCGCCCCAGCCAGGGGTAAAATGGGTATACTCCTCGGGACTGAAGATGCCGAGAATGTCGTTGTCCTCGTGGACGGGCTCGCCGTAGTTGCGGCGCTCCTGCTTGTCCCACCAGTCGCCGTAAGGGTCACGGAACTGGCGCTTGACGCGGGGAGGGTTAATGTAGCCCCCGTTCTATCAGACGGCACGAATTAGCGTCGCGGCAGGGAGCCAAGGCGATGACTGACCATGTCGGGGTCCTCAACGTCGGCCTGGGAAAGGCATCGGATCTGGGTGCGGACGGGGCGCGCGGCGGGCTGCAGGGCGCGGGCGGCGAGGGGACGGGCGGCGGCGGTAATTCTCCGCGAGAGCATCTGGGGAGGGTCAGAGAGGGGGGGCCTTGGGTTGTCGGCGGGGCTTACGGTGGAGGGCGAATGGACAATGGCGGGTGGATATAGTAGCTAGGTAGAGGCAGTCAACGGGCAGTCGCAGGTCGACGTAGATGTAGGACGGGCCGACAGAGAGGCCGAACGCGCGCGACGCATGGAACGCAACGCAACGGCAACGCAACGGCCGTCGGCGGCGAACACCATCTGCACATCTTTTTGCTCCCCCATCACCGTCCATCCCTGTTCGCTTCCGGCCCTGCTCTCGCCTGAGCGACTCTCCCATGTGCAGAGGGCGCTGCCCGTGACACACAACCCGCGGAACGTCCTTGCTATGCAAAACACGAAACTTCGCGAGAGCCATGACAACCATCGCGATGGCCACGACGCGCTCGACCTAACTCCCCAGCCGGCCAGCGCCTGCACCAACTCCATCTCTCGCCCCGCCCAGCATGACGCCACGCCCCCGACCAAGCGTCGTAAACTCGACGACTCGGACAGGCCCTCGAGACCCCCGTCACCGCCCTGGAAAAAGGTCGCCGCTGATGGGCCCACGTCATTCATTGTCGACGGCAGGAGAAAGTCGGGACGCACGAATGCCCTTCCCGTTGAGCGCGATTCTAGCACCGACAAGCGGAGGACTACGCGCCATGCTGCCTCGACCAACGGCCACAAGGCCACCAAGGCCCACTCTCTCAAATCGACTGCCAGCCCCGCCGTCCAGTCACCCTCGCGTAGCGTCCAGGCAAAATACAAGAGAGCCTCAGGCTCAGCGCAGGAACTCGAGAAGCCGAAAGCAAATGGCACGACGCGAAAGTTTCGCCACGAGCCTGCATCGACTCCAAACGGCTCGGCCACGCGAAAATCCGGTCGCATAAATGATTTTGCTAAAGCACAGGCTAACAATATTCCGAATGGACACCAGACGACGGTGCAATCGAGCCCAACCTCGGCTGCCCGTACGCCACGACTCAAGCTCAAGCTAGGCCCGTTACAACTTCCGTTTCTTCATCCACTCAATGCCGAACCGCCCCGGAAACACTCCTCTTTTGCCGAGTGGCTAGAACAAGATGATCCACTTGCGGGAGAGGATTTCCGGAAAATAACGGCAGAGGAAGCACGAGATGAAGCGCGATTAAGGCTGAGGATATTGGACGCCGCGCAATCAGGCGGAGTTTTGAGTGAGGGTCAATGCTCAAAATATGCGGCTGATGCAGAAGAAGAGCCTCCGCCGCGTTACGGACCGTGGAATCATATTGCTGCCCATGCGGCTAATTTTCGAAAGTTACTCATGGCGGAGCGCAGAAACCATGTCATAACAGCCCGCCGATTAGCGTTCGAGTGCATGGAAGCGTGGAATTCACGGCAAGGAGCAAAACTGGCAAAACTGGAAGCCGAAAGACCCAAGACAAAGGAGGAGATTGAGGCTCAAGAAAAAGACTATGCGGAAAAGCGTTACAAGCAGTTGGTCAAGGATATACAGCAGCAATGGTTGCTGGTTAGGGCAGAAGTCGACAAGCGGAGGCAGGAGCGCTGGCAACAAGAGCAGGAGAAACTCGGCAAGCAGACCATGAAATCCTTGTTGGATCAGTCAACGCACCTGCTTAAGGAACGAAGGAACAGAGCAGACTCAATCTACAGCAGTGATATGGGCGAGGACTCCGAGTCATACCTGGAGGGTGATGATGGTCAGGAAGATGAAGGCGAAGACGGGGAAAGCCGCATAGACAGCACACGCCCTGGTTCTAGCCATGACGTCATGGACGACGAGTCTGGATCTGGATCCGTATCTGGCCCTGACTCGGAAAACATGTCATCTGAAGAGAGCGAGGAGGAAGAGACCGTTCACGATGAAGATGAGGATGCCAATTTGACCCAAGACCAGCTCAGGGAAAAATATGCGAATCTTCGACCATCAGAGTTTGGTTTGTCTGAAGAAGAGTACGAGGATGATGGGGGCGGGGGGGAGACAGAGGAAGAAGAGCGCGCTGACAACTCTTTGGGGCTTCGGAGCTTGTTGACAAACGGTACTTCTGCTAAGGATGATGATGAAGCTACGGCGTCGACCAACGACCCCCGCACGGATAAGAACGATTTGGGTGGTATCGATCCCTCAAAAGTGACGCTGGAGGAAGTTGACAATATTCTTATGGATGACGAAGATGACGACTCCGACATGAACATGGATTCCGATGATGAGGGCAGTGCAACTGAAGAGGACGATGAAGACGACGAAGAAACTGAAGAAGACGAAAATGATGAGGATGCTTTGGGGACCTGGGGCTTCCTGTCTGGCCAGGAGATCGAAGAATTGAAAAAAAAGGCTGCTCAAGAACTGGAAAGCGAGAAAGCTGCGACAGCCGAAAGTGTTGCAGATATTGGGGACGACAAGGAACATGAAGCAAATGGTCTCGAACTGGTCACGGAGAAAGACGTACCGCTTGCCGAACCCAGCGGGACTGCACTTGATAGAGAGCCCGCTGCAGGTAACTCCGTTGACGGTTTGCTTGAGGCTCAGTCTCCACCGAAGGACGCCAATATGATCGACACTGCGGAAGGCCAGCAACAGAACCCAGAAGACATCTCTCAAGGCAACAATGGAGAACTGATGGCCGACCCTGTGGAATCTCCTACAACAATCAAGACACCAGTTCCTCCATTGCTTCGTGGCAAGCTCCGACCATATCAACATGAAGGGTTGGATTGGCTTGCTGGTCTTTACGATGGCAACACCAACGGAATCCTTGCAGATGAGATGGGTTTGGGCAAGACAATTCAGACCATTGCCCTGCTTGCGCATCTGGCAGTGGAGCGGCAAGTGTGGGGGCCTCATCTTGTTGTGGTGCCAACCAGTGTCATGCTGAACTGGGAAATGGAGTTCAAGAAATTCTGTCCGGGATTTAAAGTTTTGGCGTACTATGGCTCTATTGAGGAGCGGAAACGCAAGCGTCAAGGTTGGATGAATGATGATCTCTGGAATGTGGTTATCACGTCCTATCAACTCATTCTCCATGATGCCGCGGCTTTCAAGAAACGCAGCTGGCACTACCTCATCCTGGACGAGGCTCATAACATCAAGAATTTCCAAACTCAACGTTGGCAGACACTATTGACATTCAAAACCCAAAGGCGGCTTCTGCTTACCGGTACTCCACTTCAAAACAATCTCCAGGAACTCTGGTCTTTATTGTTCTTCCTTATGCCATCTGGAGACGATGGACAAGGCGGGTTTGCAGCCCTCAGTAATTTCACGCACGCCATGGCAAGGCCTACCAATCAGATCCTTGACCAGGGAAGGCAAGAGCTCGATGCCGAGGCACAGGCTACAGTGAAGCAACTACATGAAGTCTTACGTCCCTACCTTTTGAGAAGGCTCAAAGCCGATGTTGAGAAGCAAATGCCGGGAAAGTATGAGCACGTTGTCTACTGCCGTCTTTCCAAAAGACAGAGACAGCTCTATGACGGCTTCATGGGCAGAGCGGATACTAGGCAGACCTTAGCCGGAGGTAACTACATGTCTATCATGAACTGCCTGATGTCGCTTCGAAAGGTTTGCAATCATCCGGACCTCTTCGAGACAAGGCAGATTGTGACCTCGTTCGCGATGCCGAAGTCTGTGGTAGCCGACTACGAAATCAAAGACCTACTGGTGCGCAAGCGCCTGCTCCAAGAAGACCAAAACGAAAAGCTAGATCTAGATTTCTTAAACCTTTGCCTAGCCAAAAAGGAGCACGTTTCTGCCGTCCAAGCAAAACGAATCCAGGCGATTCAAGCTATCCGGCCTCTGGAAGGGTTAATCGAACGGCAGACTCGGCGACTTAAACCTTTAAGCGGCGTGGATGGCTCGTCTCTCAGTTCATTGTCAACTCATCTTGCAGCAACTTCAGATCAATCAACACTGGCACATCTCCAGAACTGCCTCCACATAACGCGTCGGCGAGCGCAAAGGACTCCAGTTTATGGCACCGGCTTCATTGATCGTATCACGCTGAACAATCTCACGAGCCAGTTTATCGCTTCCAGAGGTCCCTGGAAGGGACAGAATCAAGGAGAATGGTACCTCGGTACGCCTTCGGTGTGGCCAAACATCGTTCCAACTTTGGACGAACGTTCCGAAGCTTTGGCAACAACCGTACAAAAGTTTGGCTTCGTCACCCCTGCCGTTGTAGCGAGTGACTTGATCCCCTTGGCACTGGGCGAGGACCGAGCTCAGTTAGTTCGAAGCTCCATTACAAACAGCCGCCCCGATCCTTATCACGAATCTCGTATCCGACTTTCCATCGCTTTTCCGGACAAGAGATTACTTCAGTACGACTGTGGCAAACTTCAAAGGCTTGCTAAACTTTTGCGTGATCTTCAAGCCGGTGGCCATCGTGCGTTGATCTTTACTCAGATGACTAAGGTACTTGATGTCCTGGAGCAGTTTCTCAATATCCATGGTCATCGTTACCTTCGTCTCGACGGCGCGACTAAAATAGAGCAACGACAAGTACTCACGGATCGATTCAACAATGACCCAAGAATCCTGGCATTCATTCTGTCGTCGAGATCTGGCGGGTTAGGAATCAACCTAACAGGTGCTGATACCGTCATCTTCTACGATCTCGACTGGAATCCTGCGATGGACAAGCAATGTCAAGATAGATGTCACAGAATTGGTCAAACGCGCGATGTGCACATCTACAGGTTCGTGTCTGAGTACACGATTGAAGCTAACATCCTGCGCAAGTCAAACCAAAAGAGGCTTCTTGATGATGTTATCATTCAAAAAGGCGACTTCACAACAGACTATTTCAACCGTCTTACCTACAAGGACGTGTTGGACGAAGTACCTGAAGCGGAGGACTCCGAAGCGAACGCAGCCATGGACAAGGTTTTGGGAAACATGGGAATGCCGGATCCATCGGGCTTGGGGAGCGTGCTGGAAGGTGTGGAAGACAAGGAAGATACCGAGGCGGCCAAAGTGGCACAGAAAGAAATCGTCACCGAAGTCCACATCGACGACGCCGACTTCAACGAAGCTAGTTCGCGGCCCAGCGCTACTCCGAGGCCGTCGGCGCCGCCAATTTCGGATGGTGACCGGGATCTGGACGGGGAGGAAGCACCGCATGTAGACGATTTCATGGTCAGGTTAACGGAATGGGAGCTGCGAGATGTACCACTGGGGCCTCCTCCTGACAGGAGGCGACGTAAGAGGAACGGCGGAGAGCATAGGATTCGGCGCAGGCGGTAATATGGCTCATTGACGGGAGAAGTGTACATGCATTTTGGGCGGGCAGGCTGGCTAAAAGGGCATCGGATGGCGTTTTCTCTTAGCGCATGACGCGTAGAGGGTTGGTTCGGCAGTATTTCGATTCGTGGCATTGCATTAACAAAATTTATAATTTGGACGAAGCTGAAAAGCTTCTTAAAAGTCGGAAGGAGCCCACGGCCAAGATATATTCAGCCCGTCTTGGCGCCACCTGACGACGCCACCGACCAGACCTCGCCGGTGCCGATGTCCTGTTTCTGCCCGCCCAGACAGAAGACCTCCTACCATTATCATTGGGACAACTTCACCTTTGTGCGCTCTCGGGACACGATCAACTTGGCCCCGCAACAACCGACAGCACTATGCCGCAAGAGAAATATCAACCACCGCCGGGCCCTCCCCCGGGCTGGCGCGGACCGCAAGAGGAACAACACGCTCCCCCACCAGGACCATCGGCAACCCAGCATGCCACCTATCCAAGCTATGCCCCTCCGCCCGGCCCTCCCCCATCATATGGCCAAAACGCGAAGCAAAGCGTGCCTTCCGAGAACCCACCGCCCTACCACGACTGGACCGTGATTCCAGACACGGCGCTGCTACCACCGCCGCCCTCGCTGAACTATGATGTGTCGCCGACGGCCAATGCGTCGGCCGACGACGGCGAGCGCGCCTTTGAGTGGTGCAATGCGAATCCGCTCTGGCGGCCGCACACGCTGACGGCGGGGCAGCGGACCGCGGTCGCGGGCGGGCAGGTCACGCTCGTGCAGCCTGGGTGCTACACGGGCGAGCTGCTGCCGCACTCGTCGGCGGGCCGCTACAAGGGACGTACGCATTCGCGCTGCCGCGATAGCTGTCTGCTCACTGGGCTGCCACTGTACTCGGCGACGGCCGACTCGCCGCTCGCGACGGGCGGCCGCCCCAAGACCATCTACTTTGAGCTGCGCGTGCTCGGCGTTGGCGGCATCAACGCTAGCAAGAGGTCCCGCTCGCTCGAAGAGGCCGACGCCGGCATCGCCCTCGGCTTCGTCGCCCCGCCGTACCCGCCGTGGCGCTTGCCTGGGTGGCAGCGCGGCTCGCTAGGCGTGCACGGCGACGACGGCCGCCGCTACGTCAACGACACGTTTGGCGGCGTCGACTTCACCACTGCTTTTCAGCCGGGCGAGACGGTTGGCTTGGGCATGCGGTTCGCGGCGCCCCGGAACCCGCCGGCGTATGGGCAGGGGATGCGGGACGGCCCGCCGAGGATGGACATTGACGTTTTCTTCACGCGCGGTGGCAAGAGGGTTGGCGGGTGGGATCTGCACGAGGAATTGGATGAACGCGCCATAGGCGGGGCGATGGGGCTGGAGGGCGAATGTGACCTCTTCGGGGCCGTGGGCGTGTTTGGAGGCGTCGATTTCGAAGTCTTCTTCAACGAGCGGGATTGGCTTTACCGGCCGTCGGCTTGAATGTTAAAGCTCAATTATGTTCATGCCAAGCCTCAGCGGGTGCAGGTGCGGGGGTCCCATGGCATTCAGACAAATTAGTTTTTTTTTCCCCTTGTCAATTGCAAATTTTCATCCTCATTGTTCCTACGGGAATCGATCGTACCTGAGGAGGATGTACGCAAGGTATTTTCCGCCTCTATGGACACAAATGCAATGAAATGACGGAATTCGAAAAACCATGTGTCTTACTTGACGAGCATGGCTTTCTGGGTACAGCAGACGGCAAACACTGACCAATTCGCGGCGCCGTGCGTGCTATCACGGCGTCAATGGACGTGGGCAAGATACCGAGCAGCCTGCGTCATCTATCAATGGAGCACCGAGGCGGTCTGCATGAGGGGAGAAAGAAAAGGGAATGGCCATCAAGGTGCACTTGATAGGCCGAGACTTGCCAGCAGATGCAGCGGACGATCCTGAAGCCCCACGGATGGGGCTGCGATGAGGTGATATCAGACAAACTGGAACGAAACAATGGGAAGGGATTTCTCGTTGAGGCCTTGGTGGTACAGGAAAAAACTGTAATGAGCATTCCGAAATCACAACGGTCGCCGATCATCGGCAAACGAAGATGTAGGCGCCCTGATTGGCGATTTGCTGATAGGGAGTATTGGCGGCCACCTGCCTTGTCATTGCGGCTAAGCACGATTCCTCACCGCTGTGAAAGCTATGATGGAACGTCGAGAGCAGCTTCACTCGATCGAGGGCTTGGAAACCCTATAGGGTCGTCGAGTGACACGGCCAAAAGTGGATCTTGTGCGACAAAAAGCTTCGCTGCCGTAGCCTTGCCTCAAACCTGCGATACTGACCGTTGCCAAGCCGGGAAGGGAAACACCTGCAGGCAACGTACATGCGGCCGCGACATGAAACTTGCAAGCCGCCCTGGTCGTCTGACACTCTGGCATGCTCGCGTCCCAAGCCCATCCCTGCGTGCGTCCGGAGCGGTCTCCCGATGTGAGTGCCGTTGCACTACTGTACGCCTCTCCCGCTGCCGTTTCGCGTCGCTTCTGTTGCCGCTGCAGCTGACAGCTCTATCGTTGCACACAAACGGCCGCACTGCGTTTTTTTTTATGTCGTCTCCATGGCAGCAGGGCTGGTGGCGCACGCGAGATTGAGACCTCATACGAGAAATGTCCAGAAGCTTGGGTAGACAAACTCGTCCTCGAAGATGCGGCGCACTTGCTCCAAGATGAACTTTTCCACCTTGCCCACGTTCTTCAACACCTGCTTCCCGTGCTCTTTCTGGCCTATCTCGCTCTCAATCCGTATCTCTTCAAGAAGACCGGCCGTCTTGCGCCGGGGCTGCATGTCTGCCAGGTTGGCTTCCTCGGCATCTCTTCCGACTAGGGCTTCGGCATCTTCTGGCGCCAGGAAGCAGAAGTGCGCTCGCTTCTTGATGTAAGCCAAGATTGCAACGCCATCGAAGGTCAAGCCAGTGACTGTCAGTTTGAGTGGGATGCCGACGAAGCTAGGCATTGGATAGTCGAGGAGGATTTCGGCAGTCAGCACCATTCTGATATCTCCACAGTAGCGCACGCGAGATACGACTTGTATGTCTTCGGGGCTTGCTTCGCGCATGCGAGGTGTCGCAGCCGGCGAGGGACTGGCGCTGCTGCTGTTGCTGTCATGGCGCTGTGACTTGTAGTTTTCTGCATCTGTGGCGGGATCTTGTTGATGCTGGGATTGAGGCCGCGAATCAAGGTCTGCGGTCGAGGGTGGCGTGTTCGAGCTGATGGAGGCGGCCGAGTGGTTGCGAGGCGTGTGCGGCGGCTCCGTGTGATGAGAGTAGTCATGCCATCCGTTTTGGAACTGTGCGCCAGCGACAGCAGCGAAAGGGGTAGTGGTACCTGACAGGCCGGCGCCGAGTGGCAGGTGGAAATAGCTCATGTTCGAAGTGCCACCAGGAATGCCAGGCGTGGCCGCTCTGGAGAGCGAGTTGCCTAGCTGTTCGCCGAGGGCCAATCCAGTGCGGAGGCCGGTGGTTAGTCTGGAGTCAAGATGAGGCGCAGGGCGTGGGGGGCTCCATGGCGACTCGTTGGTTTTAGGCTCGCGCGGTCTGCGTTCCCGCGAGGCCCTCTCGTGGGGCACAGCGTCCGAGGCCGTGTCATCATCGTCTTCCTCATAGAAGTCGGACAGGGGGTCACAAATGTCCTTGATCTCGACGTCGGGGGCGACAGAGCCAAAGTCAAAGGAATGGACGTGGACGGAGCGGATGAAGCGCGGCAGCGTCACCTGCTGGAACCTGTCGTGGATGAAGGCGCGCACCGTCTCGGCCGACGCAGCACCGTCGGCCCCGCCGGTCAGCGTGTCCCAATGGATGTCGATCGACATTGATGAGGTTTGCGGGAGGGAGAGATGACGTTGTCAGCAGAAGACGTTTCACTTTTTGCCTTTGCCAACGGCCCGGCCCTACGTGGCTCGGGATGATCACTCGCCGCCTAAGTTCGCCCTTCCTCTAACTGTGACTGACCTCGACGTTCGCCTTTTTGTGCCCTCTCCCTCCGGCTAAAGGAGCCGCGGCATGCGATTGGCGACGCCTCCTGCATTATCTCCGTGCCACCGTTGGATGATCAATCGGAGATAATTTGCATTTTCTTCACTTCAACGGCTTTTTTGTGCGACAGACGTGCCGCGCCTGAATTGACGGTACTCTACGCTTTGCGCGGACGGAGACGAGGCAAAGAGGGGTAAAAGGTAAAATAAAAGAAGACAATTTCCAGCGCCGTTCCAAGCTCCCATGATGCCACAGACAAGACGAAACATTACAGCTTTCCAAAAGGGTGCCGGAGCAATAGAGAAAAACAACATGAAAGAAGCACCCTGGTGAACGCCAGCCTTGTGACCGTCTGCGACGGCCTCCTATGCCATTGGAACGCCTGCACTTTTTGTCTCCGTGACGCCATCCCATGCTCGTGTCGTGCCAAAAAGTAATTGGTGGTAGTGTTGGTGTTGGTGTTTGTGGTGAGCAGCGGTCCCCCGCGGAGAGGAAGCAGCCATGTGATGACGATGATGGTGATGGTTAAGGAACGGCCTGCGTTTCTGTTTCTTCTATACTGCATGAGATGCGGAGTGGAGGAGGGTCGCGTGGCTAGCGGTGGAATAAAGAGGTTAGATGGTGAGTTGAAAAGGACGGCGGCGGCGGCGGGCGGGACGCACCTGTCATCCATCGCAGCTGTCGCACTTTTCGTCGTGCTTGACGTGCTTGGTGTTGAGGACACCGCAGGCGGCGCTCCTCGAGGTGGCACACGGCGCCTTCTCCACGACCTGGTGCCCGCAGCCGTAGGTGTGTATTACGCGGGTGCACATGGTTGCTGGTGGAATGGCGAGGGGGTGGGCAGAGCTTTTGGGGAGGCGTGGTTTGGGGAGTCGAGGGCGGGCACGTTGCGACTTATAGAGGCATACTGTCGAGCAGCGCCCGAGTCTCTGGCAAGTTAATAAAATGGCGCCGTTTGCATATCGAGTGCGACGGTCGTGTTGGAACAACGCGGGAAGGCAAGGAATTCATGTACTGGCGACAGGGAAGGAAGCCAATGGCCGACGGATCATGAGAATGCCCGTACATGCCTGCAGCAGCGCGCGACAGGCCGGAGCCGCCGTGGTGACGCCCTGCAGATCGCTCACCGTACCTGCTACTGGCATTCCTGCCGCACCGCACATGGCACCCTGGCGCGGAAGGCCGGGTGGGACTGCGCGGCCCTTACATGGCACCCGTTGCCCAGCTGGCATGTCGCACGCAAATCTTACGCATGTGAAGTAGAGTAAGAAAAAGAGGAGAGAGAGACAGAGAGACCAGACAAGAGAAAGAGAGGGGGGGGGTGGATGGGTGGGCCGTGTGCGACTCTACTCGCGCTGCGTGGCCCGCCTGCGCTGGCCCAAGCCACCCGCGCCGCCCCCTCCATATAATAATGAGGGCCCGCATATCGCTCGCGCCGGCTACGCTCGGCTGCCGCGACGACAAAAGCTGCCAGTCCGGCCGAAATGCGGGGAACTGAGGCCTAGCGCGGGGTAGTTGCTGACTACCCTGATGCCCCTCGACGCTCAAAGCACCCGCTGGACGAACGGAACCCCTTCCGGTGCCCGTTGTGCCGACGACAAACCACCATGGACCGGCTGCTAGCCCGTCTCTACCTGCTCTTGGGGCGCCGGCACGAGAGAGGGCTTATATCTGGCTCCGCCCTTCCCTCTTTCTTACTTTCTGGCTTTCCCTCTATCCCCCAATCCGGCCCGTGGCTCAAGCCCAAGCTAACCCGCCGCGTTTGAAACCCAGCGATTCCTTTGCACCAGCTTACCCACGTGCTCCTTTTCCCACGGCAGATCCCTATTAATCGTAACCTACCACACGACCAACTTTTCCACGTCAGGCCGACCGGCTCCTGCTTCCTTGGTTCCACTCGACCTGCCTTTAAAAGGCCCCGCTGTCCTCCCTCCATCCTACGACCATCTTCCTCATTCCACCGCCAAACCAACAAACAAACACACACAAACAAACGAAAAACATCCATCATGTCTCCCGCGCAGTCCAAGAACACCTCCGGTGCGCACTCCGGTCTCTTCCTCGTCCTGTCTCCCGTGGCCTCGTCCAACTACCCCCTCTCTCCGACATCGAACATCTCCCCCACCAACGAGCTCGGCTCCCCGGTCATGAAGCCCGCGGGCGCCGATGACGTGCAGCGCCACAGGCGGATGAGCAGCGTCAGCAGCGCTAGCTCCAGCAGCAGTGCGACCGGACCCTTCAAGTTCCTGAAGCTGGGACCAGTCTACAACGGAAAGGGCGACGGCACCGACTTTGCCGAGGCCGACGAGTGATTTGGGAACCCCTGCAAAACCAAAGCACCCCGATGGATGCCGCATGAGCGATTACACGATTGTTTAGATTGGAGCAAGAGTCCGGTACACTGCGTTGGACGCGCGGTTTTTTTTTTTTTTTTTTTTTTTTTTTTATCTGCGGGATGCAAGGAGTTAGTCGGACTTTTTGGCGCGCTCTAGGCAGAGTGACGCATGGGCTGGGCTGGCGTACAGCTTTGATAAACCTTTTTTTTTTCTTATCTTCCATAGAGGCGACAGACTGTAGCTCGACCTACGGCGTTCAATAGCATGACCTCCTGAACAAGACCTCCTGAGTCACCACTTTCCTTTATTTTGACGCTGCTCTTGTTTCCGGTTGTCCAGAACGTCCGCTCGCTACGCCATGCCCATACCCCATGTAGGCCCCCCACGCTCCATCGCAGACAGCCGCAGCCCCTTTCGCCTGATTCACCACTCATGCTTGTCCAGGTTGTGTCAGCGTGTGCATGTGCTGCTGCGGGAGGTTAAACGGTTGAGGCTGGCCCGCCTATCCAAGCCCCAAAGGGTCAACACCCTGCCTCACGGCCATCGCCGTGTCTGGACGTTGACTGCGCCACGTTGATGAGCAGGCCGGCGTAGGATCTGGACCGTATGCGAGGATGGAAGCATGGATCTGTCTTCCACGCGAATTATGGCTGGCTCGGCGATGTGCCAAGCTTTGGGAAAGGCATGCAATTGCGGGGAGTCCATGTCGCAGGTCAAAGCAGCTGTCGCAGTTGGGCGGCTACGGCGATGCACGCGAGGTGGTTGTGGCTATCACGGGACGAGGCCAGAGATGCCGGGCATTGGGCAACTATGCACGGCATCGTAGACAACGCTCCATGGCCGGAGGTAGAGTTCTCAAACGGACCGGACTAGGGGTTGCCGTGACGGCGTTTGCTTGACGTTGCGTGTTTTCCCTTTTCCCGCGGCGCGAAAAATGCGAGCCGTTACAAAGCGGTGCGGTCGTCGAACGGTCGGTCGGAAGTGACGGGAACATAAGTTGAGGATTGGAGTTTGTTGTTCCATTGCATGTTGACGGGCGTCGTCATTAGCGAGGGCGATCACCGTCATAGACTCGTAGGACTTTCGCCATGTTTAGTTATTCATCTTCCCACGCGGTTGGACAGGAAACGACTTTTTTTTTTTTGGGCATGACGTCTTGACATCCTTACGGGCGCCACCCGTCCCGCCGTCTGCGGCTTTCCCGACGATGACAGAGAAAGAGAGAGAGTGGCGACTCTCACTGCTAATAGAGAGGTAATAACACTCTGACAGCTGCCGGAGATAGTCAGAAAGCTATGATGCCATAGGTTCGCAACTCCGGAGACACACGCTCCAGCGGCCTTACTACATAGGGCGATTTCGAAGCATTCATGGTCTCGCCATGCTGATTTGTTTCGGGGAAGCAAAGCTGAGTATTTGCAGGTGTCTTATTCGTCAGGTCCCCAGTGAAACTGACGTCGCCGCATTCAGGACAATGATTGCCGAGTTCCTGCCGCGCATTCGTGATCAGATTGGAAGAGAAGGCGGGCACTGCGGGGTGGTCTGGTCGCTATTGCCAAAGAACTACGTCACCATTTGGAGAGAGCCATCACGTACCTGCCAGTCATATATCAATCAATCATGCTGCTACTTTGCTGCTTCAACTCTTCTCCTTGCCTTCCAAGATACCCCAATCCCCATCTCTCCCCACAATGGCTTCTCAAATCCTCTCTTCGGGCCTGGAAAAGGCCCAGCAGCTCGCTGGAGGCGCCAAGGGCGCGAAGCTTGACCAGCTCGACCAGGTCACCCGCGATGTTCACGACTCGAACCATCGCATCACTTCCGATTTTGGTGTCAAGCAGACCAACACGGACGACTGGCTGCGGATTGCTAGCGAGGATAAGACTGGTCCTATGACGCTCGAGGACCCCTTTGCACGTGAGAAGGTTTGTGCGTCCTGCATTCTTCACAATGAAGCGTTCCTGACAATGGCGTTAGATTATGCGTTTCGACCATGAGCGTATTCCCGAGCGTGTGGTCCACGCACGAGGCTCTGCTGCCTTTGGAAAGTTTACTTTGTTTGAGAGCGCCGAGGATGTCACCAACGCTGGCGTGCTCACCGACACCAAGAGGGAAACCCCTGTCTTCCTCAGATTCTCTACCGTTCTTGGAAGCCGTGGAAGTGCAGACACCGTCCGTGACGTGAGAGGTTTCGCCGTCAAGTTCTACACCGAGGAAGGCAACTGGGACATTGTTGGAAACAATATCCCAGTCTTCTTCATCCAGGATGCTATCAAGTTCCCCGACGTTATCCACGCAGGCAAACCCGAGCCTCACAACGAGGTTCCCCAGGCCCAATCGGCTCACAACAACTTCTGGGACTTCCAGTTCATGCATACCGAGGCCACTCACATGTTTATGTGGACCCAGTCGGATCGTGCCATTCCCCGTTCCTATCGTATGATGCAGGGTTTCGGTGTCAACACCTATACCCTCACGAATGCCAAGGGCGAGCGTCATTTCGTCAAATTCCACTTCACTCCTGAGCTCGGCGTCCACTCCTTTGTCTGGGACGAGGCGCTGAAACTTGCTGGCCAGGACCCCGACTTCCACCGTAAGGATTTGATGGAGGCCATCGAAAACGGTGCCTACCCCAAGTGGAAGTTCGGCATTCAAGTCATCCCCGAGTCTGAGGAGCACAACTTCGAGTTTGATATTCTCGATGCCACCAAGGTCTGGCCTGAGGAGCTTGTCCCCATCCGTTACATTGGTGAGCTCGAGCTCAACCGTAACATTGACGAGTTCTTCACCCAGACTGAACAGGTTGCCTTCTGCACATCGCACGTTGTTCCTGGCATTGGTTTCTCCGATGACCCTCTCCTCCAGGGCCGCAACTTCTCCTACTTTGACACCCAGCTCTCCCGTCTTGGTATCAACTGGCAGGAGCTTCCGATCAACAAGCCCGTATGTCCGGTCATGAACCACAACCGCGATGGTGCCATGCGCCATGGCATCACCAAGGGAAATGTCAACTACTGGCCTAACCGCTACGAGACTGTCCCTCCAGCTAAGCCATCGGAGGGCGGCTATGTTGACTACCCCGAGAAGGTTGCTGGTATGAAGGTCCGCATGAGGAGCAGCAAGTTCAGGGAGCACTATAACCAGGCTCAGCTCTTCTACAACTCCCTCTCGGAAATCGAGAAGAGCCACGTTGTTGCCGCTCTCTCCTTTGAGCTTGACCATTGCGAAGACCCCATTGTCTACGAGCGCATGTGTGAGCGTCTGTCTGAGATTGATCTCAGCCTTGCTCAGCAGGTTGCTGAGGCTGTCGGCGGCGAGATTCCTCAAAGTGCGAAGCGTCCGAACCACGGCAAGAAGGCGAAGGGTCTCAGCCAGCTCGAGTACATGCCCAAGGTGCCCACTATCGCCACGCGCCGTGTTGCCATCATCATTGCTGATGGGTACGATCCCGTGGCTTACAACGGCATCAAGGCTGCTTTGACTGCGGCCCAGGCTCTCCCATTCACCCTTGCCCCCCGCCGTACTCCGATCTTTGCCGCCGGCGAGGACCCGAAGACTGCCAAGGGCGTCAAGCCCGACCACCACCTCGAGGGCTTGCGTTCTACCATGTTCGATTCAATTTTCGTGCCTGGTGGCGCCAAGGCTATTGAAACGCTGCGCAAGAACGGCCGTGCTCTGCACTGGGTCCGCGAAGCCTTTGGCCACCTCAAGGCTATTGGTGCCGTGGGCGAGGCCGTATCCTTTGTCAAGGACGCTTGCGCGCTGCCTGGCATTACCTTCTCTGAGAGCGCCGATGTCGTTGAGTCATACGGTGTTGTCACGACCACTCAAATCAAGCCCGAGAGCTTCAAGGAGGCCTTTGAGATGGCCAAGGGCGCCAAGGACTTTGTCGACGCGTACTTCTATGCCATTTCCCAGCACAAGAACTGGGATCGCGAGTTGGCTGGCTTGAGCGCGATGGTTGCGTACTAAGCTGGAGAAATCTGTCGGGAATGATGTGTAGGGGATTTGTGGGAAAAGCTGACAGGGATATCTTCTATCTTACGGGAACATGACTTATGACGATAGTCTATTTAATAATACAAAATGGATTTTCTGAAGGACGAAGACATGGGACGTGTGTACGGTAGGTGGTGGTAGGGAGGAGCATGGGTGTGCATGTAAGGAACCCCTGTGAAAATCACCGAGTGCAGATCTCCAACTTCACCGGAATGCGCTTGGATGATCGCAGAAGCAATAAAGGGCACCCTGCTCTGCAATTTCCATGGTCAATCCCTCTTTCCAATAGACACTAACAGGAGCTTTGGCACCTGTCGCCGAGTCATGTGGCAGCTGCGCGCATCCTTCAGCTGGAATCGGGCTCTCCACATTGAACTCCGTCGACACCAGCAGACAGCAGGCATTTGCATTCCCGAACCATGGCTAGCAGTAGGAGGAGTAGGTAGTATCTAGAGGCAGCCGAAGCATGCAATCTTGGGACTCTGACGATCAAGCGTGACAGACGACGACGGCGACGGACTCTTCGCGACGGGCTTCACGCACGCGACAACAACGGCACTGCCGCTCGGCACCAGGCGGCGCGACGTCCTCGCGCTGCTGCACGACCATGCCGCGCTGATCGGCCTGAACCCCCTGGTGGTTGAGCTGAAGCGAATTGACGGGGAAGCAGCAGCAGCGGAGTCCCCCGCTCCCGCTTCCGCGCCCGCTGCTGATGCGGACGGCAAGGCCGCTGGTGCCGATGCAGGGGCAGCAGCTCCTGACGCGGGCGACGTTGACGCAGCTCCCGCAGCTCCCGCAGCGGACACGCCTCCGTCCGCCGCCGCGACGGCCACGTACAGCGTGACGGACCGACTGGCGCTGCTGCCGTTTGGGCTGTGGGAGGGGCGGGTCTCGTACGCGGCCGCGTTCACGGACACGGCGACGGGCGTGGCGACGGCGGTGCGCGCGCCCATGGGCGTGCTGAGTCAGGCTGAGTGGTTCGTCGAGGGCGACGATGGCGCGCAGTTGGTGCTGAGGGAGACGGCTAGGGTCCGCTGTTCGTGGCTTGTGAGGCCCTTGGTCGAGAGCACCATGCGCAAGAGTCATGAGGAGTTGTGTGGGCGGTTTGTGGAGGAGTTGGGGCGGAGGAGTGGGGGCAGGGAGTGAGGTGGTGGGGGTTTGGGTCTTTGCTGGGAAAGGACTGTCATGAGTATGAATGGGAACGAGTCGCGAGACGAATGTTTATGTGTATTGTTTGGGTTGCGGTTAAAGGGCTTTTTTGACGACAACATCCTTTAGGTTAAATTGACCCTGGCTGTGGTGTTGGTAAACATGTCAAGAAGTGAATGGTGTAAGTAAAAGAAGGTGAAGACAAAACTTACACATACATTTATCAAGTACTTTTGTACTATTTCACATCTGTACTTTTATTCTATCACCTTCATATCGTTATAGCTTCAAGAGTGTTTACTTGTAGAGCCAAAGTAGTATGTACAACTACTCGAAAGTTGACTCGGTAGGTACATCAGGCCAGATTTAAGAGTCTGCTAAGAGACATGCAAAACAGTCAAAAGAAGTAGGTAATTTGTCTAGACCGTCAAAAGGGCGGATTGGCCCTGCTAATAAAGCCTTCATAAATAACATCTGCTTCCCGAATGCAAGAGCTGAACACAATAATATGGACCTACGTATGCTGCAACAGCCATACCGCCATATCCATAAGCCCTCTCGCTCCACTCTCGCCAAACGCCATCGGTGCAAACAAAAAACGCCTCTCCGGCTTACCACTTCACCCTCTAATACCTCACCTTCTTCCCGCTCGGCTTGACCGTATACATCTTCCAGCTGATCTCGACGCCCTGTTTCTTGGCCCACTCAACCGCGTCCGGCGAGACATCAAGGCAGTAGTCGATGTTGAGGCGGCGCAATTGGCCGGGACAGCGTGCGGGGTCCTCGGTGTGCTTGGAGCGTAGACCCGTTATGATGCGCTTGATGCCGACACCCGTGATGCGGCTTCGGGGGAGGGAGAGGACGGTTAGATGCGTGAAGTTTTCTGTTTGAGGATGGAGTTAGCGGCTATGGCTGGAATTGTAGTGCTGGGGAGGTATGTTAGTGAGGACTCTACGTACCGACCAGTTGCTCGGCAAAGGCTTCTTCGGACGTGAATTCTGTCTGGTCCATCTTCAGCTCTTCCACCTGCCACAATCTCCAGTTACTCAATATTGCACCGGCCGAGCCGCTATGTGCCCGGATGCAGGGACTGAGGCTGAACTTCTTCAGCATGGTGAATCTGCTGCGATCCAGCACCATGCCGTGCTCGTCCCAGCAGAGCAGCCGCTCCAAAAGATCGTGGACGCTGAGGCTCTCACTCGAAATCGGCGGGTCAATGTACTCGAAGGACTCGAGCAGCGGTAGCTCTTTCTTGGATATCTCCTCGAGCTCCCTGGGTGGGATGGCGACGTTGCGGCCGGTTAGAGTCAGGTTACGCAGCGACGAGGGAATGCGCGGAAAGAAGGTGTAAGGCGTGTTGACGAGGTGCAGAGTGTCGAGCGAGGTCAGGCTACTAAAGTCGAACTGAGTGAAAGCACCATGCAGTTTCCAGTCATGCAGGGACAGAGAGGACAGACTTGGTGCGCGAAGGCAGAGGTTGTATAGATTTAGGGCCAGACTGCCCATGACTTGTATGCTGCCTGCGCCTAGTTTCAGCCGCCGTAAGTTGGGCAGGTCGACTTTCCACTCCGCGAACGTGCCTCGCGATTCGACGTTGTCAAACTCGGCACACGCCAGCGTAGGCGTGTGCCTGAGTATCTGCGTCACCGCATCCAAGGTAACGACGCTGCTCTTGCCCAGCCTTAACGTCTGCAGCTTGGGGCACAGCTTGAGAGGCTCAAGGATCGAGGCTCCAGAGAGCTCGGATCCAAGAAACTCCAGCGTGTCCAACTCCTTGCAAGCTCTTGTCAGTTTGAGGACCATCGTTTCGTCCCGCAGCCTGTTTATTCTAGCGACGCGTATCTTCATCTTGGAGCGGTACATGCACTTGCGAACAAACTCCGGAAGGACAGGCCTTTGGGCCAACGACAAGTCCAGCTCAGCCCAAAGCCTCGGCTGCGAGTCTAAGAAGACATTCCAGTGTTTGGAAACACGGAGACAATTGACCTGCTGGCGGAAATTAAGGTATTCCATGATCAAGTCGACAAGCTCGGCCGGCAACACGGTGAGAGGATCGATGCTCTTGGGCGGCGAGAGCTGGCGCGTGAGCTTGTCGCGCAAGGCTTGCAGCAGGCGCAAGTTCCCGGCCTTGTCCTCTGCCTTGACGGAGCGCAGGCCGAGATTGTAAATGTCCAGGGCCGTTTGCGCCTTTCCTTCCATCTTCTGCAGGACTCGGGCGGTACGTAGGTAGCCGCGGGCGTCTTGGCGCGCAAAACGAATCATCTGCTTGCCATCTTTGAGGGCCGCTTGGAAGTTTTCAAGCCTCTCATAGACGGCGGCGCGCAGGTCGAGGTAGGTTATGTCTGGGGGAGCCGTCGCGTCGAAGGCCTGTTGACGGCGTCAGTGCAGCTAGTGTCGGTTGAGACGGCGGAGCACCGACTTCAGAGAAGGCGCCGAGGGCCTTTTGGTAGTTTTTCTGCTTGCAGTACTGCCTGCCCAGCTCCTCGAGCTCAGCGATGGACATTGTGCGTGGCATGGCGGCGGTGGAAGCGGCGGACGCGTCGCGCGCGTTGGTGACGGTGATCTGCGGGGAGCTTCACTTCGTAGGGCTGAAGGCGTCGGTCGGTCTTTACCAACCGCGACGCTTCCCACCCATCACCCACTCGCGCCCACCATGAGCAGCATTGACGACCTGTTTAAAAAGCCCGTCCTCCCGAGCAACAAGCGCAAGCTCGAACCCCTCGCCGACCCTGACCAACTCTACAAATCCGCAAAGCTCGCAAATGGCGACGTCAAGGGCAAAGGGCGCGCAACCGTCGAGGACGACGATGAGGACATAGAGGCCGGGCCCGCGCCACCGCCTGACGACGAGGAAGAGGTCGACTTCGGCGATGATGATGAGGAGGGCCGCTTCTTCGGCGGTGGTATGGACGAGAAGACGGCAAGCGCAATGAACTACGTCGACGAAGCCGACGAGCAGCCCTACGTCGCAGAGACCATCGATCTGCCCTGGCTGCGCAAGCTGGCATTGAACTTCGAAAAGCGCATATCCAAGAACGCCGAGCTGCGCGCCAAATTCGAGGACGAGCCGCAGAAGTTCATGGGCTCCGAGGCTGACCTCGACGCCGACATCAAGAGCCTCAGCATCTTGTCCGAACACCCGGAGTTGTACGAGGAATTTGCGAAGCTTGGTTGCGCCGGGAGTCTGGTGGGCTTGCTGGCGCACGAGAACACGGACATTGCCATCGACGCCATCGAGATCATCTCCGAATTGACAGACGAAGACGTTCAAGCGGAGGCGGCACAATGGGATGCTTTGGTCAATGCTATGTTGGAGGCAGATCTACTGAGCCTTTTGGTCTCGAATTTCGAGCGCCTAGATGAGGGCAACGAGGCCGACAGGGGCGGCGTATACCACTCACTTACCATCGTCGAGAACCTGGCCTCCAGCACTTCAACCGCAGATATCTTGGGCAAAGACACGAAGCTCCTAGAATGGTTGTTGGCACGTACGCAGAAAAAGGAATCCCCCGTCACGCAGAACAAACAATACTCGGCCGAGGATCTGGCCATCTTAGTACAGACTTCTATCCCCAACCGTCTCGCCCTCATCTCCCTCAACGGTGTCGATACCATCCTCACCCAGCTCGCTGCCTACCGCAAGCGGGATCCCGCAAAAGACTCCGACGAGGAAGAGTACGTCGAGAACCTGTTCGACGCGCTCACATGCCTCGTCGACACGGCAGCAGGCAAGAACGCCTTTGTCGAAGCCGAAGGCATTGAGCTAGCACTAATCATGCTACGGGACGCCAAATTCTCCAAGCCGCGCGCACTGCGGCTCCTCGACCATGCTCTCAACGTGAACACCAGTTCTAACGTCACCGCAAGCTTAAAGCACGACGAAACCAGCAGCTCGCAGGCGGACTCGTCACGCTCTGGCGCTGCTGCCTCAACCGCCGTCTGCGAGCGGCTCGTCGAAGCCGCAGGCCTCAAAACCGTCTTCAGCCTGTTCATGAAGAAGCAGGACCACGCAAACACGGAACATCTAGTGGGGATACTGGCGGCGCTGCTGCGGTCGCTGCCTGGGGACAGCGCGCCGCGGATACGCACGCTGGCGAAGTTCGTGGAGAGGGACTACGAGAAGATCGGGCAGCTCGTTAAGCTACGACGCGACTACTCGGCGAGGCTGAGGGTCGTGGACGAGCAGATCAAACGGGAGCAGCAGGGCCGGAAACTCGGTGCCGAGGAGCGCGCGCTTATGGAGCTGGATTGGGAGAGCCGCAGGATGGATGGCGGGCTGTTCGTGTTGCAGATTGTGGATGTAGTATTGGCGTGGCTGGTGGCAGAGGACGAGGGCTCCAAGGACCGGATTGTCGAGCTGCTGAAGGAGCGGGATGAGTCGTTAACGGATGTGAGGAAGACGTTGCAGGAGCAGATGAACGGGATTGAGCCGGCTAGCGAAGAAGAGGGCTTGAGCGAGGAGGAGCAGGGCTTGAAGGATATGCTGGCGGCTTTGGTGGGGTTTCTGGAGTAGGCTCAATACCCCCGGTTTTAAAGTTGCGGAAAACTATATAGGTATCTCCTCCTGGCAGCGTTGCCGGTTTGCATTTGATGGGAGTCGGTGCTATGGTTCGCTCAAAGTGGTGGGTTTGTTTTTAGGCTTCGGACAATTTGTCTTCCCCAAATGATGCAAAAATATATGTAGAAATAATCTCCCCCCTACACGTATCTAAACCTATATCTCCGTATCTCTGTAGAGTACTTAGTACCCTCATACCTCCTTGTAGGGTGTTGTATTCTCAAGAATACTACATCGTCTTTATAATGCACTTAGTTGATCTGAAGGTAAATGATATAAAACCAGGTCATACACATAAAAGCTTCGTATCAACAAAGTGAGCAAACAACTACAAAAATTAGGCAACTTGTCCAGAGCCTTCATCAAGTCATAACAGCAACAACAACAACAACAGCAACGGCACAAGCACCAGCCATGGCTCCACAATGACGCATAACCCACAGGACACCACGCCACCCAAGACTGGCGAGCTGCGTGAAGTATCTACCAAGGTGGCGAGGTACGAAAATCGAACTCGTGCACGTCAGTCAGGCACTACAGACGCACAAGTAAACGCTCCCTCAAACGGAATGGCTCACTCGCACAACAGCAGAGCACCTACCTGCATAGCAGCCCCAACGCAAACAGTGCGAGCAGGCAGGCAGGAGCAGGAGCAGCAACAGCAGCAGCAGCAGCAGCACCGTCATCATTGTCCGTTTCACTGGGCATGCGATGCGTGGTCTCACGTGGGGATGGGAGGCAGGTGAGGAGACACATACTGAGGGTATATGTAAGGGGTAAGAGCCGAAGAGCACATGGGCATGCACGCATGCCTGCATGCCTGTGTGCATGTATGTGTGCGTGAGTGACTTTTGCGCAAGTGCGTGTGTGCGTGCGTGTCCTGCATCCAAGACAGATGGAAGTAACAAAGAAGAGGAGCTAGATAGGTAGGTAGGTAGGTAGCGTAGCGTAAGAACGAGTTCCGCCAATCAATCAATCAATCAATCAATCGACTCCCCCATAGAAGAAGAAGAGGAGCAATCAACAGCAATAACAACCACACAAGGAAAAGAACGCCATGCCCATCATTCGCGCAAAGCGGCATTGACAGTAAAGGTACCGTCTCTTCCACCATGCTGTCCGAGAAAAAGCGTACGTGTAGACGAAATCGATATCGAGATCGGGTTCTGGCGCGGGGCTGCATGCTGGTAGAGCACGGGTGCGTGCATGCATCGAGCGCCACCAATTTTTTTCTTTTTCGCAAACAAGCTGATAATGATGATGATGCTGATGATGACTGGCGATGCATGGCACCGTGGGAACCGCTTTGCTCACACACCGCAACACCGTGCACCACCGCTGCCTCGACCTCCTGGCTCAGTCCGTCCACGAAGCAACAAACCCCCTCAATAGAGCAGATCCGAACAATATTCGCGCATCTCTCAGCCGAAGAAGGTGAAAGGGGATTTCGGTATGATTAGAGTTGATTTTGTGAACGAAGAAAATCCAGCAGTAGGTAGAGGAGAAGAATAATGAAAAAAGGAAAAGTAAAAAAAGAAAAAGGCAAGGAAAAAGTTGAAAACGAAGACGTCTCTCGCCTGTACCTGTCCCCTCCCACCAAGACGCACCTACGCGCCACGCACCTATACCGTGAATTTGCAAAGACAAAGCCAGGAAAAGGGAATTTTGGGGGAATATGAAGTGAGCCCGAAAGACCCAGTTACCAGATGCACTACCTAGTCGCGCATTAACCGCCAATTCGCGCAAAAAAAGAAAGAACAAGAAAGCGGTAAGGACCGAGCGACGGCAAGACACAACAAAACAATCCAATGCTTGCGGTATATGCGGGCATGTTGGAGTGCACGTGCGCCTATGAACCATGTCTGTAAGAGAATGCACAAAAGAGGTGTGGTCGGAAGGCTGTGTTGACGAGACCGAGGTGCCGTGAGACGGCGATGCCAGAGACAACGCTGTCCATTACGCACACCAGGATGTTGTCGTGCTTCAAAGGCCAATGAACGTCGAAATGGTCAGAAAGCGTCACTTTGCGGGAGGAAAACTCAAAAGAAAACTTCTAGAAGCCAAAAGGAGAATCGGCGCCGAAAGAGATTCGTGGAAAATGAATCATCAAACCCACGACTCAGATCATATGCCGGCGTCTGCTTCGACACCGTTCTCGCCGAAATTCAAAGCGCTGGCATCGAACGAGAAATTGCCGCCAGCGGCATCGTCGGTGTGCAGAAAAGTGTCGAAGTCGAAGTTCTCGAGAACATCGCCACTCTCTAGAGAGCCAAAATCGAGGCTAAACGCTCCGTTCTGCAGTGTTGTCGTTAGAACGCAGCCATAACTCATAGCATCTGTCAAGGAGATCACTCACGTCATTGCTGCCGAGATCGCCGAAGGGCCCAGACGCGGCGTTAGCATCAATCTGCGGCGCTGCAGCGACTGGCTGGGGTGGGTTGGCCGGCGCCGGGGGCTGTTGCGGAACGTTCGCGGGTTGAGCTGTTGCATGTTGGTTACTAGGAGGCTTTGGTTGCGTAGACATAATTGGCATACTTTGCGTGGGCGTGGGTGGCGGTTCCGATTCCGAGGCGGGGGTGACACCAGCGGTAGATCCCTTCTTGGTGGGTTGCTGCTTTGGCGCATTCTATTGAGCGTCAATCCTAACGCCAGGGTCTCCAGGGGAGATTACTTACCTTCTTCTCCTCAGGCTTGCCCTTCTTCTTCGGGGTGGGCTTATTGCCTTGTGACGGGGTCGGGGGTTGGTTCTGCGGTTGCGCAGGTGATGAGGGCTGGGTGCGTCCGGTCTCGTTGCCAGCTACAGGTGCCGGAGGCGGCGGCATCTGGTTGTTGCGTTGTTGAGGTGTACCCATGGGCATAGGCTGGGCACCCTGTGGCTGCTGCGGCATCATCGGCGGCTGTGCACCCTGCGGCCACATGCCATTGGGAAGCTGGCCGCCATTGCGGCGGATCATTTCCATCTGTTGCGGCGTCATTCCCCCTTGGAAGCCAGGATGTGAGCTGGGCGGCCTCATCATGCCGTTTGCGCCCATCTGCTGGTAGTACTGCGGCGGTATGCCAGGCGGCATCTGGCTTGGGTCAAAGCCGTTGGGCAGTGGCGAGCTCCGGTTTTGAGGCATGGGTCCATCGGGCATGGGCGAGCTTGGGAGGCCTGCCTGGTTCAACTTGGGAGTGCCGCGCTTCATTTGATCATTCGGGTTCGGTGACGGGCCGGCCCGGCTGCCCTGAGGCGACATGGCTGGCGGGAAACCAGGCTGTGCGACTGGGCCAGATCCCGGGTGTTGAGTGATGTTGTCCTGCTCTTGACGTGCCATCAACAGTCTCTTCTTGTTTTGTTGCTCCAACAGCATCAACTGCATCTGGTAATCTTGGAGCGCATGGTTGCCACCGGGTTGCTGACCGGGAGGCGCGTTCTGTATGCGAGCCTGAGGGTTGCCCTGACCGAAGTCTTGGAAGCCATCAGTGCCTTGCTGACCCATGGGCGAGTTCTGCATTCCGGCCGAGTTCATTTCCTTTGCCAATTGTTGGTTATTCAAGGCTACTTTATGCTGCAAGGCAAGATTGTGAGCATATACCTGTATAGACTTTGTCTGCACATTTGGTGTCTGCCCTTGGAATGCATTGAACTGTTGCGCCGTCATGTTGTTGGGGTCAATGCCGTTCGCCATCAGCATCTGGCCTGCTTGGGTCGTTGTCGCCTGCGGCTGCATGCCCTGGGTTCTAGCGCCTGGCGCCATCGGCTGGCCGTTGAAACCCTGGTTGTCGAGGCGAGGGCGCTTATTGGGCGACGGCGCGTTTTCTGCCGAGCCGGGCGACGAGGGACGTTGGTTCATGTCCATCTGAGAACCTTCGCGCTGCATCTGATTTTGCATCATGTGCTGTTGCTGGTTCTTCATCTGCTGCATTTGCTGCGGGTTCCTGCATGCGAAAAGGTATCGATCAGTATTTGCCCCACCTTGGGGATCATCCGGCATCTATCAACGTACAGGCGCTGGTTCTGCATGGCTTTCCGCTGCATCTCCGTCATGTTCATGGGCATCCCATTGGGCGGCATGGCTCCCATCATGTTCCGGTATTGTTGCGCGTTGTTCGTCATCAAGATACGCTGCTGGCTCTCCTGTCGCAATTGGGATTGCTGCTGTAGTCAAGCAGATTAGCCGGATTCAATGCAAACGTCGTCGCCGCCGCATTCCACCTACCCTAGTATGCGCGAGGTACTGAAGTTGCTGCGGACCGGGCTTTGACCTCTGCCGTTGCGCGTTGAAGATGTCCCAGAACTGACTCCACCAATCGAACAGGAACGAGTTCTCGGCCATGTCTCCGGGCACGGCGGCCAGAGGCAGATCGTCGGGACGCTTGTCGAGGTCGTCTTTGGAATCAGTGTCCATCGAATCGTCCACGCCATTGACGTCGCGACGGCCGGGGCTTGGCTTGGCCTGGTTGGTGGTGTTGACCATGAGTTCGGACTTGATCTGTCGAGCAAGGGCCCAGTGGTGGTTCTTCAGGAAGTAGTCGTAAATGTAGGTGTTCAGCATCGTTTGCGGGTCGTTCCCGCGTTGCCCACCCGAGTTCATCAGCGGCGTGCCTCCTACTGGACCGCCGGTGGTATTCATGCTGGCCATATGCGCTTGTTGGTTCATGGTTGCAGTCGTGGTTCGTGCGAGCGGTTAGAATGGCGCCCCAGTGATGCGCGGTGGATGGGCGGCTCCGGGGCAGCTATAGGGCTGACACCGGCACAGCAGAGGATGGCAACGAACCCGCCTCAGATACGCAGAGTGCGGCGCTTCAGCATGAGCGTGCTGTAGAACGATGGCGACGGGGCTGTGCGGACGGAGCCGGAGGGAGACAGATGAGTGAGGGTGAGAGCGGCGGCGAAGAGGGCGCGCGGCTCAGAGCTCCAGGCGAACGGGCGGGATCCGCGACGGTTGCTTGCGTGGTCGACGCGGCAGTGGCGGCGACGCGCAGGCGACAGTTGCGATCGCGGAAATGGAGGCGGGGGCAGGCGGCGGCGAGGTGGTGGAGTTGGAAGAGTTGGTGGTGGTGGTGGAGGAGAGACCCAGGGTGGTGGAAGTATCCTGACCGAATGTCGCGCAATCAAAAGGCGTCGCTAGCGAGGCAGCGACGTGTAACGGCAG
This sequence comes from Aplosporella prunicola CBS 121167, assembly GCF_010093885.1. Classification (NCBI taxonomy): domain Eukaryota; kingdom Fungi; phylum Ascomycota; class Dothideomycetes; order Botryosphaeriales; family Aplosporellaceae; genus Aplosporella; species Aplosporella prunicola. Next base: position 424,064 of record NW_022983546.1, read on the forward strand.
ACGGCGGGCGTGACAGCCGCAGGGAAGAAAAGATTTGCGAGGCAACGAAGAAGGCCGCACGGCAGCGCAAGTCCAGGATAGGAATTACGGCTGTGGGAAGTTAAGCGGTGCAGCGGGTTGGGGGTGGGCGCGACCGATCATCTGGAGAGTCGGGGATTGGGCGGGCAAGCCCTCACGAACGACCAGACATCACGGGTGCGCTTGGGCCTGACCCAGCCCCCTGAACACGCTCGACGATATTGGCCTCCAAAAGGCCGCTGCGAAATGCCCGAGCCCGTAGGTATCGCTGTCTACTCGCCGCATCTATATGCCTCGGCCGCCATCCCGACGGCTTCCCGCCATCCCGTCACGTGACCCTCCATCCCGTGCCCGCCCTCTGCTACTACTCGTCGTCCGGCGGCAGCTCGTCCTCGATGAACCGCACCAGCGTGATCCTCATCTCCGTCGTGTCGTTCCCCCGCAGCACGTCGCTGATGAAGTGCACCTCCACCTGCATCTGGACCTGTCCCGCCGCCACGTTAGCAGCTGATCCCTCTCCCAAGCCCGCGAATCCCCCCCTCCACTTACCATCTCAAGCGCTCCGCGCAGCACTCCGCACAGCATGTTCGAGTACCACAGCTCGTCTTGCGCCCGCCCATCGTCCGGCAGCTCAACAAAGTCGGCCAGCGGGTTCTCGTCGAAGATGAGGGAGAATTGCTTGTTGTCGCTCGTCCAGTTCGCGATTGTCGGTGTGACATTTAAAAATATCTTGAAACCAACCTGTGTCCGCGTCTCAGCCCTCTTGTTCATGCGGTCGGGGGACCAGGGATAATCTGGAAGATATAGGCCTGCACTGCCCCGCCCATGGCCATGCGGGGCCCAGAAACATATCCATAAAAGCCCAGCATCCGGGGAAAGAGTGCAAGTAGTGCCCTACAAGCCGGAAAGCCCTACCTTTGAAATCATCTCTGCGACTTCACGGAAGTTGGAGCAAGACGTTGTGTTGGACTTGGCGAGGAAGTCCTCGACCAGGCGGAGCCCGATGTTGTAGCCCATTTTGTCCAGCTGTCGGTTGACCTCAATGTAGTCGCTGTCGAAGTCCTTGCAGAGTTGCGCCACGATTGTACCGTAGGTGAGAGTGACGAGTTCGGCGTTGACCTTGTCAACACGGGTCCTTTGGGGCGGGTCAGAGACGGCATGGAGACGACGACTTGAAGGCACTTACTTCCATATCCTAAAGACAATCAGCTATAGCTACAGCATGCGCAGCGGGCTCACAGCTCACTCTTCGCCCAAGCGGGCTGCCTTGGTGGAAGCCATTGCGCTTCGGGGCTCAGAGCAGTAGTCTGGTCACCAGTCGCAGCGGGGGTTTGCGTCGCTAGCACTAGGACATGAACCGTAAGCTCCAGGTAGTGCTGGGCCTTGAGGGAGTGGAAGGCTGGCGGTGGTGGTTGTTGCTTTTAGCTACGCATGCAACTGGGGGTGCATCATCGCCTAAGGCCGGCCATCGGGGGTTGCTGAACGCTAATTTAGCGCGGCTTTGGCGCGGCGATCATCCAGGCCGAAACTTTGAAGCAGCGCGGTGAGATCACACCTCTCCCCGCCCGACACCACGCCTGTCCAGAATGTCCTCCGAGAAGCGGCCAGCTGCCGAGTCCTTCGGCTCCAACCAGCTCGTCAAAAGGAAGCGCTCCGATGGAAACTTGACCAACGATGTAGCTCTTGTCAATGGCTCCGCGCAGAATGGCGCCCTCATCCAGGCCGTATGTCGCGCTCCCCCATTCCTAGCTACCGAGCTAAACCAAATGACAAGGCTGATTATGTAGGTGCCGCGCACGAGTGGGCTGCAGTCGCCCATCATGGAATTGACAGGTATATATACTACAATATCGCCAACCCCCAGATTCAGTCGTGTTGACACTTGACCAGGCCATGGCGGGGAAGTCTTCGCGACGCGTTTTGACCCTACCGGTCAGCACATAGCATCCGGCTCCATGGACCGAAACATACGTACGTCAACCCATTGTAGCGCTAGTTCAAGGGCCGCAACTGAAACTGTATTGCAGTATTGTGGCGGACGTACGGTCAGTGCGAAAACTACGGCATCCTTAGCGGGCATAAGGGTGCTGTCCTGGACCTTCACTGGTCGCGTGATTCCCGAGTCATCTTCTCCGCGTCGGCAGACATGATGCTCGCAAGCTGGGATGTCGAGACCGGCCAGAGGATACGGAGACATTTGGGCCACGAGGAGGTCATCAACTGCATGGATGTCAGCAAGCGAGGAGAGGAAATGCTTGTTAGCGGTTCGGACGATGGCACGGTTGGGGTAAGGGCGCAGCTTCCCCATTAGTCAAGTTGCGTGAAGCACAAGACGCTGACGGCCTGCCTACAGATCTGGGACCCTAGACAAAAAGAGGCGGTGGACTACGTTGAGACCGAATTCCCCATCACGGCAATCGCATTATCGGAAGCGGGCAACGAACTGTATACCGGAGGCATAGACAACGACATCAAAGTGTGGGACATGCGGAAGAAGGCAGTGGCATATTCATTGATGGGGCACACGGACACGATCACATCCCTCCAGGTTTCGCCGGACTCGCAAACACTACTCTCCAACTCGCACGACTCGACGGTTAGGACATGGGACATTCGGCCGTTTGCGCCAACCGACCGACACTTGAAGACATTCGACGGCGCACCAACGGGAATGGAAAAGAACCTGTTGAAGGCAAGCTGGGATCCGAAGGGACAGAAGATTGCGGCGGGGAGCGGAGACCGCACCGCCGTCGTGTGGGACGCAAACACAGGCAAGCTACTGTATAAGCTGCCAGGTCACCGGGGCGCGGTCAATGACGTTCGGTTCTCGCCGCGGGACGAGCCAATCAGTAAGTCTGGACGGGTGTCCTGTGCATGCAAAAAGAAGGTGCTGACGGTTCAACAGTCGTTACTGGTTCGTCGGATAGTCTGGTGATGCTGGGAGAGCTTGGGAAATAAAAGAGGGAATGGATTGACGGTGAGTTGGAGGACCATCACAAAGGGCCGTGTTGAGGTGGGACTTTGGAAGAGGGCACGCGATAGCGGAAGGGCAAAATCACGAGCAGTGATAGAATGGAACCTGCACATACGAGCAACAGCAGGTTGATTTTTCAAATGGAAAGGCTGGAGGTGATTCAAGTTTCGGTGCGGGAGAGGCAGCGATTGGCTGAGAAAGCTCCCCGCGAAGCTTGGCGTGAGGACGGGGCCGAGTTTCAGATGTGGTAGTTTGACCTCCATCCACACCAAGTTTCTGCGTGCGACCGGCCTACTCTTCGGCCATGGCTTCCGGCCGAGTCTTTCCTCCATCTTTGCCTTGAGGTCCAGGCCTGCCATTCGCTGACCGGCTCTCCATCCACCAATCAGCTGTGTATACGGCCCTGATCTGGCATTGGCCCACCTCCAGTCGTTGGCTTGCGTCGCAGCTCTTTGCTGGCACTACTCCCGCACCAGTACCCGCTTTTGCAGAGGCCTGTACTATGGCTTCCCAAAGCGTCCACACACGTGTTTTGGCGAGGTTAGCAGGCCCAGCCATCTTAAGAGCTATAAGCCCGCCCGATACCGTCTTTAATCTCTTCGGACGCGTGTGAGCTTTGGGTTGGGCAGGTAGGCAATACGCAACAAGATCTGTCAGCGCCGGTCGCAACAGTCGCAACCATGCCCTTCCATTCTCTCCACCGTTCCCCTCGTCCGCTGTTTGGGGAAGTCCCGGAACAACAAACAAACATGCAGGCTGGTTCCTCGCATCTTCCTTCTTCGCCCGACCCCAGGCCGCAACGCTTCAGCTTCTTCCGCCGCTCCATCGCCACTTCCGTCGTCGACCCTGCACGTGACCCTGCCGTCCCGTCGCCGTTGAGGGTCCCACGCCGCGCGCATTTTGGGGGTCGATTCCATGAGCACATCATCTCGCCTGCTATTGGATCCGCCCCTGCTCTCGTCTCGCCTGAGCTTCCCCAAGCCTCCTCAGTTGCCGATCCGGAGACGGCCGAGCTTGCCTTTGAGGTCCGACGGAAGCAGAAGCGGAAGCGCCAGCGCCAGCGCCCGCAGGCATGGTCTCGAAAGAAGGCGGATAGATCTGTCTGCTTCGGCGGCATGAAGAATGAGGCAGCCAGACGCAAGGCCGTCCTCTGCTCCATCAGCGGCATGGCCCTTGCTCTGGTGCTAACAGTCTGTAAGTACCAAGCATCCGTCCTAAAACAATCTTTTTATCATTCGTATCCTGACATGGCCGTAATCCAGACCTGGCAGTAGCGCTCACCGTCCCGGACGTACGCCACGAAATTCACATTCTCTTCATCATCGTCATTCTTTGCATCACTATATTCTTCTGTCATGCGCTGGTACGCCTCTGCATGCTCGCTCTAAGCCCGTCGCGTTCGCGCAACTCGAGAGCACGCGCCGCCAACGGCCGGGACCCTGAAAGCTACGTGCCCCCGCGCCCGATCCGCGTGTACACGGGCTCGGAAGAGGAGCTCGGTGTGCGCGGCAGCCCGCACATCGGCATCAGCATCGACCCGGATGAGCCAGAGCTGCACCCGGACATCGATCCGGAGAAGGAGGCCGCGGTGGCGGTCAAGCCACCCCCGCCGGCATATGGGCTCTGGCGCGAGAGCGTTCGTGTCGACCCCAACCTCATGCATTGGCAGGCCGTCAACTGGTCCGAGAGGCCTCAGGATGCGGCCAACACCGCTACCGCTGCTCCCCACCGCCGCTCCGCGCCCGTTTTCTCGCCTACTGCGGGTCCTCCCGTCGCGACACCGCATCTGCACCCTGAGATGGTGGAAGGTAGCACGCGCCCGCCCAGCTATGTCAGCGACGACGGTGTGCGCTATGTGGGCGAGGCAGCGGTGCAGGCACGCCTGGGCGTACCACCCGCACAGTTCATGGCGACGATGTCGCCGCCGCGGCCACCTCCGCCGCCTCGCACGCCGGTTAACCAGATTGATCCCTCCACGCCTGTGCTGCAGTTCTCGCCCATGACGCCCGTGGCCCAGAGGGGCCCCGTCACGCCAGTAGCTCAGATGGGCCCGGTCACACCGGTGGCTCAAATAGGTCATGCCATGCCGATGCAGCACCAGTGGTCGCCGATGCCAGCGTCGGCGCTGTATTCGCCCATCCCGTCGGTGCAGTACTCGCCGATGCCGCCGACGCCGCCCGTCTTCTCGCCAATGCCGCCCGCGCAGTTCGCGGCGACCATGTCTCCGCGGCGGCCAGTGTTCCGGTCGGTGGTGCCGCGGGTGCCGCCGGTGATTGTGACGGAGGCGCCGCCGCAGCAGCAGCCGCAGATGATGGAGAGGTCGTCGGATAGCAGTTTTGTGACTGCGTCGGCGGGGGAGCACACGCCGAGTTTCATGGGCGACGTGCACCCGGGGTATCGGTGGATGGTGATGCCTGGGGGGAGGGGAGAGTATTCGTGAGGAACGGGGGCGGGCTTTTTGGTGCCTAGATGGTGAAATAATGATTACATAGACGACTGGCCTGGATGCCGTTGGTTGGATATACCCTCTGAGACGTCTGAGACGCGGTTAATAGAAACGACAATGAGATATGATCCAAGACTCTACGATACTTTCCATGTACGAGTGTATACTCTTCATCGACTTATAACTCGCTTGACGTCATTCGCAAGGGATTGCTTGTCACTGTTTGTGGTAAACGCATTCAGGGGGTTGATTATGATGAGTGCCTCTTCGTTTCGTCGGTTAAGCGTTGATGGGACTCATTCAGCAAGACATGCATAGGATCACCAGAACCTTTAGTGGCGGAGTAAAAGGGAGATATAGGTAGTCGTTTTACACTTGCTTCTAGCGTGTCGCTTGGAAGCTAGCGGCATCGAGACAGGAGTGGGGCCGTGGTCTTGCTACATACAATAGCAGGCAGTCTGACAAGGCTTGAGATTAATGGACAGTGAACCATGGCGGAAAGGAAAAAGCGGTGATGAGATAGTGGGTAGGATTCAGACGGATGCCCAGCTAATAGCATGACCGTACGGCGAAGGCTTCATTCGTGCCTCCTGGCCTCCTCCTCCCTTCGCGTAGGAACAAGCAAGGATGTTCGAGAGCAGCAGACGATGAATTGCCCGATTGGGTGCAACAGGCCCAAACAGGAAAGTCGACTCCAACGTCGGACGTAGCGAAGAGTTGCCTCAGCTCAATTGGCGCAAGCACAGGCGCTGAAGGCGGGCGCTGGTTCGCTATAGCCTGGCCCTGGCGGCTGATGAGCATGCATATCTCCGACGCGGATGGCGTGCTTTATGCAGAGAGGGCACTGGTGGACGGGGCAGGGGGGTGGAGTTAATCGAAACCAAACCAAAAATTTTGAGGATTCAATCAGTCTTCTTCAAGCCGAAGAGAAGAAAAAATGCTACCAACGAGAGATTACCGCTCTAACATTCTAGCCCACCATGGGTCCGAGATTATTGCCACGCCTTAAGAAAATGAACGTCAATCGTACCCGGCCATACCCAGTCGTAACCAGCTGTAACCAGCCGTACCTAACCTTACCCAAATTGTATGCAAAGCAAACGGCCCCAATCCCACCAAGCTCAATTTCCCAATATCATACTCTTTTCATGCTCTCGCAACTAATACCTGACATCCAGAGTCCAGCCAACCTTCAAGACTCTGGCGCCCAAAAACGAGCACCATGCGCACGCATACGTCGCGAACGTGAACACGACCATACCCCAGTACCTGCCGCCCGTGGCCTGCAGCAGGGCGCCAGCAATGGGGATGCCGGTCAAGGTGCCGAAGCTGACGACCGTGTAGCACGTGGCGTAGTAGCGGCCGTACGTCTGTGTGGTGCACAGCTGGCCGACGCACACGGGCGTCAGCGAGATGTTGGTGCCCGAGGCGAAGCCGAACAGCAGCGCGTACGCGATCGTCAACCCCTTGATCGCCGACTTGTTGTCCGAGTACTCGCCCAGTGGCGAGAGCAGCGCGTCTGGCAGCCAGAGCGCCACCGTCGTGAGGAAGCAGAACGTCAGTGTCACTACCATGCAGTTGAAGCGCCCGAGCCGGTCCGCTACGAAGCCCGGCGCCCATCGGCCCAGGCAGGACCCTGTGTTCAGGATCGCGATGAGTTGGTAGGAGAAGGTGTAGTCGATCGCTCCTGTGGACAGGGCGTACGAAGTGATGTATGTGATGGGGATGAAAAGTCCCCATTCCATGAAGAAGACTCCCGCCGTAGTCAGCGTGAATGGAATCTCCTTGAAGATGCGGAAATCCGGAATGACGCTCCCGCCCGGCTTGGGCGGCAGACGTGACCGGATGAGAAGCTGAGCCACGCAGCCAAGGAAGACGAAAATAAAACCGAGGATGCGCACTGCCCATCCCCAGCCAACTTTCGGAATTAAAGATTGCAGCATCAACGGGAATATGACGCCGCCGATAGACCCACCTCCCGAAGCAAGGCCAGTTGCGGCGGCACGCTTCACCTGGAAGAAGTGGCCAATGCTGGAGATGGCAGGTGTGAAGACCAGGGAGGAGCCCACGCCTCCAAGAACGCCAAATGTGAGCAGGAATTGGTAGTATTCCTTGCAAACACTCAAAAAGAAAATCGAAGCGATAAGACAGATATTGCCGGCAAGAATAAGCATCCTTGGTCCATACTGATCGAATATAGGACCAATCTGAATGCCGCAAAAGAAGGCCAGGAAGGTGTAGATGGAAAAGATCCAACCAACAGTGCTGTCATCATAGTGAGACAGCTGGTTGGTGCTGATGTAGGCTTGGAAGATGCCAATGGAATTCCTGATCATCAGTTAGCACTTACTTAGCCGAACCTCGCCACCACGATACTTACATCATACCAAAAGCAGCCGTCATTCCGGTAAAAGCACCCAAGACGACTCCCCATGCCTTCCAGCCACCTTCGGGGTAGGTGAAGCCATCACCGGGAAGCGTGTCTGAAGAGGAAGACTCAGAGGAGCGCGGGGCTTCCTTATCAGCGGGGTGCTGTGGCTTGACATTGCCATCCTCCGTAGTAGTCCAGTCTTTATCCGCCAAAGTTTGCTCTGAAGGATCGCATGGCGGCAAGCTAGGCTTCTCAGCTACCGCAGGTGGGTGCTCAGTGTGCGAAGTGCGCGAGGTGACGCTGGTGATTCCATGGAATGGCGGTTCTGTTGATTCGATTGATCCTGGCGTGCTGCCTTTGCGTTGATGGGTTGGCATATGCTCGTCGTCGTTACCGCGAATCCTTGCTCTTCTTCTGGGGTGTGTATCTTCCGTAGTACTCAACGCTTTCAACTCGCAACTGAGGGTTGATGTCTGCCGTGACGGAGCATGTGTGGAAGACGAAGAAATTTGAAGAAAGAGAAGGGGAAATTTTGAAGACCATGTGGGGGTTTATGTTTCTCACCCAACAGCGCGAACCCGGACGATGAATAATGCGATACCTGTTTAGGCAGTCCTATGCACCAATATTGGAACTAGAAGCGACTGGACTCGATAGTGGAAGCCGCTTGCTGCGCCGTGCCGCTCCCGCAATCGGTCTTTGGGTTATCTCGTAACGGTGACGCCCCCAAGCACCCAACATCCGCTGGAGATGCATTTCTGGCGCGTTCGATAATGACTCACCTGCTGCGACAGATCGTAATACCGGGCCGAAATCGTGCCATTAAGAGATGCAGGAGATCCGACCAGGGAGTGACCTTGACCGACTTGCCCCAATCAACAATGGACGTGGCAACCCGGCAACGTGTGTCGCCGACGGCCGCCGTTTGCACCGCGGACCACTCCCTGTCACCTCGTAACCATCACCGAACGACCACGCCATGAAAATCGGGAGAAAGGGATGTTAATGGACTCGACTACTACTTTTGTCAACTGGAAGAGCTCGCTCATGATTCTTGTCCAACCTCCCTTTTTTTCGACGGACCGATGCAACTCCCCTGTTGTGGCCTCCTGTGCTTTCAAAACATCTTACAGAAGATTGAAATCTTGGTTGTATCCAAGGAACTCCTGCAAACGGTTCCTCAGATGCTCCTCGTCCTCTGGCCGCAGGCCGTTCTTGCCAATCTCTCGGCACATATCACTTCTAATCACCCCCGGTAGTACATGCGGTATCATCCTGTCGAGAAGGCCCTTCATCATCTCTTCTTGTGCCAAGGAGATGAGGATTGCATAGTAGAGGTGTGATTTGTGGGTGTACTTGTGGCTGCTGGAATCATCATCATCTACGCGACAAGCTTGGGAGAGATATCGAGCATAATCGCCGCGGTATCGGTCCATCGTCAGTCCGTCGTAGCTGCACAATCTAGGCCAGGCGAGACCTTGGATCCAGTCCTTGGCCAGGTAATCTGGGAAGCGCGCCCATCCCAGAAACCCCGCCAGTGTGACAGGACGATCCCAACCCAAGATGCCTGTGATGTTGCCGCAATCGTCAGCCAGAATGTTCTGCCAGCCGAAGTCAGGTGGTGCAAGGAAAAAGGTTTCACCAGCCCCCCCTTTGTTCTCTGTCCACGGAAATTCTTCCAGCATGATGCTAAAGATCCGATAGAGACCTTCCACTTCGATGAAGCTTTCTGACCCTACCCCGAAATATGCGGCGGCGTATTCCCTGGCGCTTTGCAGGAATCTCTGAAAGTACAACTTCGAACAATCTTCTACGTCCTGAAAATGCGCCTCCGGCACAAAATCTTCATCACGGCCTTTTCCAAAGTTCGCGTTGTAGGTCGGGCCCACGTAAGGATGCTCTTCGTCGTCAGGAGGGAAACAGATGGCACCCAGCTTGTCAAATCGTAAAGAGCGAAACTCTGCCGCACTTGATGCAAGAGTTCTTAATATGTTCTGACGCCTTGTCTCTAGAGAAACTTTACCGCTGTCATCATCCCAGGCTTTCTCGAGTGGTTTGCCCTCCATGAATTCCATGGCGATATACGGCGCGTTGATGGCGTTGTTAAAAGAAATATCGTACGCGAACATGCTTGGCACCGGCAGTCGGGTGTGCTTCTTGACATAGCGCATGGTAAGTGCAACGTTACGCAGGGCCGCGGCGTCAGCAGCGGTCCACCGGCTTCCCCAGCCGCAAGCAGGGATGCGTATGCATATCTTGAGCCCCTGTCCGTATTGTAGGATGTAAACTGCGTTGTTTTGTCCCTTCGTCTTGCCGATAACTGTGATCTCATCGTCATCTGCTCCAGGAATGAGATTAAGAGCTAGGATGATCAGTCCGGCATCCGGAATGTCCAGTACTGGACCCCAGTTTCCGTATTTTGCCGGTTGTGAATGAGCACTCCGTAGATGTTCTTCGACATCGGAATCTGAAACGGTTGGTTTTAGCTGCTTGGGTTTCTTGAGCTTCAACGTGCTGAACAGGCGACGGATCTTAGTTTGGACTTTCTGCCCTTGCTGTTCAGGTGGCGCGTTGAGCTGGTCCATGGCAAGCTGAGGCGGCGACAGGTGCGCTTCGCAGGGGTGAGAGGCTGACAGGCTCTGTATTTTGGGTGGGTTGATAACTCTTATGGTAAACGTGATGTAGAGAAGGTTTCATTGCTCGTAGGTGAGTTTAAATACCCTCACTCCGATAGCCGTTGGCAGGTGCGGCTCCACCGCAAGTGGACATTGAAGTGAAAACGTTGACTGGAGTGCGGCGACTGAAGAGCGGCGAACGGGTTCTGAAATAATTTGGGAAGGTGGCTGCCAAGACAACGTGATTGCCTCTTTCACTTTCACATCTCCTAATTGCCATGCCAGATCAAACCAATACCTTATTCTATCCGTGCGGCTTCTGCTAAGCAATCATTACGCAATAAAGTGATCTTGAGCTTGTCGGTGTACAAAGATGTTAGCGGTAGGTAGTTATGAACATTTTGCGCCACGTGGTTGCTGTGCACTTATTAAAGACGGCAGACACTTAATCAGCACTGATACTCCTACTGGAAAGTGCGCAACTATGTTACTGTTGAAAAGCGGAGGCTTCCTACCGCGGGCGAGTCTGAATGAAGAGGTCCCATAATCACTGCAACGTTAATCAACCCTTGGTGACGCTCGATTTATGAGCGTATGATGGCTCAATGAAGCTTACCTCGGCGAGGCCTAGGCTAGGTAGCAAAATGCCCATTAAACGTATAAAGCGGATTTGTATGCCAAACAAAGCCAAGCACCTGTGGACACTAGCGCTACTACCCACCATCACCGTCACAACATAGCAGCGATCCTCAAGCCAGATAGCCAGCTCCGAAGGCCCGAGAACGAATCGAGCGCATGCAAGATTCAGATCAAATCATAGAAACTGTAGACGGTAATAAGGGGGGCCTATGTGCCCGCAGTCATGATGGGCGAGTTTCACGAAGACACCTACCTCTTAGAAAGGAACATCTCTTGTTGATAGATAGCCTAGCTTTTGTCTTATAACTCTGAGCCCAACCAAGGGACCGCCTTGGATTTGGTTGGTATCACTGATCCCGCGATCGGTGTATTACCCACGATGCACGACTTTGTCGGAATCAGTGTCGTCATCGGATCGCGAATCACCACTACCACTTGCCAGCACAAACACTTCACATAAGCATGTGAAAACAAAACGAAGACCAAAAATAAAAAATAAAACAAAACGAACAAAAA
>NW_022983546.1:435742-444522 GCF_010093885.1 Aplosporella prunicola CBS 121167
GGGGGGGGGAGAAAATACTACTAACAGCCTCCGCAGCAAAAAGTCAGGCCCGAAAGCCCTATAAACCACCGGCCGTGTAAGGGCGGTTTCTCCAGCGACAACGCTGTGGTTCGAACACTCGAACTCCAGGTGCTACACTCTGAAGTGTTAAGGTACCTTTACGGTGGCCACTAAACCACACAACGCTTCTAACTCGTGTTCTTACTAAGTGAACTGCCAACTGGGTTTATAAGGGCAATAGCTAGCTACCTAGCGTCCTAGCTCCGCCTACCGTAACATTATAAGCTACGATTTGCACCTAGTTCTTGTCGTCTTTCCCGGGCATGCAGCATGCTTCATCCTCCCTTCTGTTCAAACAATTTTGGGGTAGCATTTGCCGTTTTACCCCTACAGCAGGCGCGCGTTACTTAGATTCGGGCAACTGAGCTTGATGAGCTCGATTCCATGCTTAGGATTTGGGTCCCCCATATTGTATAGTACATGTTTAGAATCCCAGCACTCTCGTGGTGTTAGTGACTTGCCTTGCTTTCGTCTCTTGCTGCAACACGTTCATAGTTCAAACACTGAGAGCTTTTCAAGGTATATCCGTGCAGCCATAGAGGACACAAGCGCTCATGCTTTTTCTTTCTCCCGCTCTCTCTTTCTATCACACTCTCTCCCCTCTTCCCACATCGTGATTAGCAAAAAGGAACGCATTCTCACAGCTAAATCTCCCGCCCATTTCCAAGACGATGTTTAGTCCAATGGTATTATATGCATCCGATGAGCCATCGCCTCGACCTCATATCATTCATAGCGGGTAATAGTTTCCAGGCTTTTGCGCTGTGCAGCGTCTTGAGTGAAGACCTTCGTCATATTCACCAGTCACCACCACCTCACAGCACCTACCCCAGCCAGATTATCACAGAAACCTCTCTACTCTCCAGCATCACAAGGCCCAAAAGCGTCATAAAAACCAACCAGGCGGAATTAATTATAAACGCCCGCTCGCTTCTTCATTAATTACTAGTAACCCGCTAAGCAGGTCGATGAAGTAGTACAGTGACTGCGTCTCCACCCTCATTCCATCGTACAAGGCATATCAAAAAACCCGAAACAATACCCAGCCGTGCTCGCGTCCACCAACTGTCTCTACCCCATCATGTATGTCCACACCAAGCCGCGCATATTTTCCGGGGTATCAATCATTCCATCATGAACCAGCCAAGCAAGCACCCGCAACCTTTCTTCCCTCCTTCCGCCTAAACCAGGCACACGATAGCCGCCACCGCAGCCAGCATGCCCCACCAGCCCGCAAAGCGGGCCAGGCTCTCCGCCGCGGCGCTCGTGGAGTCATCGTCACTGCCGCCCGACGCCGTCGTTCCGTTCGGCAAATTGCCGTTAATGATCAGCGTGTCGGTGCCATTGACCCGCGCAACGTCAACCACGCTCTTGTTCAGCGCAGCGTAGCTGCCATTTCCGATCAAGCTGTCATAGTAAGATGTGTCGTTCGTCTCGTCGCAGCCACACACGCTCTCCTTCCCGCAGAAGCACTGGACAGGCAGCGTCGTGTTGGTGCCGTTGTTGTTCGTGTCCGATTCGTTGCGGAAGCTGTACGGGTGGTTGTAGTGGTAGCTGTAGGCGCCCGCGGCGCTAAGCGCCCAGATCGCGGGGATGAAGGCGAGCACGGCCAGAGGGAGCAGGAAGGGCGTCAGCCCGCCGGGTGAGCGCCCGCCCGCTCTGTAGGGCGTCGTGGCGCCGCCGCCGTAGTAGCGTCCGCCGCCGTAGGCAGGTGCGGGACCGCTGCCTGAGCGCGTGCTTCCGCCGGCGTTGGAGGTGCCCGATGTGCGGCCTGTATGGACATTAGCGTCAGTGTCTGGCCGTCTAACTGTAAGGCGGACTTGACGAACCATTAGAACCAGAGCTTGATCCGCCACTACGGCCTCCTGAGCTTGATCCTCCAGAGCTCGACCCACCGCTACGGCCTGTGCGTGAAAAAGTACGTCAGTAATCTTGTCCAGAACGCGCAGTGTGTGGAGAGTAAAGAAAACGAACCACTCGAGCCAGAACTCGAGCCGCCAGTACGCGATCCACCAGAGCTCGACCCTCCAGAACTCGAACGCCCACCTGAGCTCGAACTGGATCCGCCAGAACTCGACCGACCGCCGGAACCAGAAGAAAACCCGCCACTACGACCTACAGGACGCGCGAGTTCAGTTTCCCACCGCAACACCAGCCAAGGAAAAAGGAAGGAAAGAGATTAAAGTACAAAGAGCGCAAAGCCTCAGAAGCTCCAAGAAAGAAAGCCAAAGAAAAGCCCGTCTCCAGTACCATCATCATCATCATCATCATACGTACCTCCAGAAGAAGAGCCGCCGCTGCTGCCACCGCCGCGTCCTCCGCCACCCTTGCGCTTCTCGAGGCCGCGCTTACTGAGCAGCTCGGACGCGACGGCGCGCGCCGCGTGGTAATGGTGCCAGTACGAGGTGTCAGGGACGGCGGCGTCGGCGTTGTCGTTGCGCGGGGCGAGTGCGGAAGTGGCGTCGTCGGAGTGGGGGACCGAGAGGGCCGAGGCGCCGTGCGCGCTCAGGTAGAGCAAGGGTAGGAGGGCGTTGGTGATCTTCATTTTTGTAGGTCTATGCCTTGGGCGCAGGTGTATGCGGATGCTGCGATATGTATGGGCTGATTGTTGCGTGAGAGGTAGGTTGATGGTAGACAAACAGGGTATCTACGACTGTCTGACGTTCGTCTGTGCAACAGCTGGCAGCGGCGCTGGTGGATATATAAGTACCCCGATGAATCCGGGTTTACGAGACGAAGGATGATGATGCCCGATGATGAGGACCCTTGGCGCGCGGTGGCATCAGCCAAGCCGAGCCAAATTCATGCTAAGCCCGGTGCGTGTCTTCTTTGATCCTTCGATTCTTACATTCCCCGTGCAAGGCTGAGTTTCCGCGGACTTGTCTGTTTGCACCTTTTTCCTTGCTTTGCTTGCGCTTGCGGGGCCCGCCAGCTTTTAAGCTTAAACTCTCTACCCGACCGCATCTGTTCTCCATGTCTCACTTCCTGCTCCACCTTCAGCTCCTCCTCATCCTCCTCTCACCGCTTCGTCTCTGCCACCGCCAGCACTAAACCACTTAACACGACTACCAAGACCCCAGGCCTCTCCAACACCAACGGCCCCTCTCCCAACAGCGCCGCCTTTTACTCAGCCCATCCAAGGCAAACACTGATTGTGGCACAGCACAGCCTCTCCGACCGGCCCGATCGACTAGGGTGCCGCGTGACAGCTGCGATCCGAGCGGCGAGCGGCGACCTCTGCTGCGGCCTCCCAGATGCGGAAATAAGCGCGACGCCAATCACATCGCCGTACGACATGACTATGGCAAGGCACAGCTGTGCCTTTGGTTACTCTGTGTTGGCAGCTGGTAGGGATATATGCTTGCCTGAGTTTCGCCTGCTTACATTCTTCTTACTGCTGTTTGCCTTGGCTGACTAAGTTCTTACTTATATCGGCAGTGTTAGTCTTTGTTTGTGGGCTTAGACATGTGGCTTTGGCATGCCATAGTGCTGCCCTTGACATCTTCCACTCAATCGTTGAGCCTCTTGTAAGGCAGACACGTGAGGTCGGACTAATGGTGAGATATAAGTGTGAGCGTGTTATGGAAATAGACTCATATTTCATGGGGCGAAAGTGTTTGCAAGTGACCAGGGAAACATAACAAATCACGAGCGAAGCCATGTACGTATCTACCATGTTAGATTCTACTTTGACTATATGATTTTCTCTTCGAATGTAGCAAGACAAACTTGCCGCGCAACATTCTACCCTGAACAAGAGTACAGTGACAAGAACAGTTCTTCTGGAACTCGACCACGCTCGCCGCCTGCGAGCGGCATGGACATCCTCTCAAATAGTTCGAGAATTAGCCCAGAATCTTCAGACCACCCTTAGTCTTGCTTGGCTTCTTCTGCACACCGGCCCCGGTGTTGGCATGCCCACCGCCGCCATTTCCACCCTTGTTGTTCTTGTTGTTCTTGTTGTTCTTCCGCTTATCATGAGGCGTCACGGCCTTGATTTCGGTAGTACTACGCTTGACAAGGACAGGGTGGCTGCCAATGTATTTGCCCTGCATTTCCTTCGCAGCCTGGAAGTAATCGTCACCGTTGCTGAAGCTCACAAAGCCATAGCCCTTGCTCTTAGTCGTACGCTTGTCTCTAATTACCCGTGCTTTCTGGATAGACTGGAAACGCGAAAAGGCTTTGTGCAGAGATTCGTCAGTGACCTCCCCGGCCAGATTTCCAACGAACAAGCGGAAATGGGAGGGATCCCATTCGAGCAAACTAGGGTCTTGCCATGTCTGTCCTCCACCACTTCTCACCACCGTCTTTTGCTTCCCGTCTGCACCGGCGACAACAGCCGCCACTCCAGTGTCGGAGTTGACCGCCGACTGCATTTCGGTATTGCTGATAGGAGCGGACACGTTTGGCTTAGCCCCCAAGGGCGTGTTGTTTGCGTTTCCGGTCTCAGCACGGCCTCGGCCAGTGGCTTTGGCATTCGAGTCGTCTTTGCCGGCATATGCGCTCTGCCATTGCGCTACTTGCGCCTCGTACTCCGGGTCATATGCGCTGTTGGACCCATAGCCTCCGCTTGGCGCCTGCCCAGGGAGTGGGAAAGGGTTTCGAATCTGGGGCGGCGTTGGGTTCGCGTACGGGTCGTTGCTGGCCTGAGGGTAGTATGGAGTCTGCTGGGGATAGGCAGTCGCCGGGTACGCACCGCCCATATAGCCAGTTTGAGCGGCCGAGTATGCAGCAGGAGGTTGTGGTCCTGCGGAGGCAGTCGCAGGTTGCGGTTGCCAGCCCTGACTCGATGCGCCAGCTACCGATCGAGGTTTGAAACCGGTGAAGGCGCCATAGCCCCCGGCGCCTTGGTTTTTTCCATTTGCGCCCGAGTTTGAGAACTTGGAGAAGGCCGGGGCCTGCACCGGAGGCGGTGGACGAGCAGGGAGCGAAGGATGAGGCTGAGGCGTCGAAGAGTTGGACTTGGGACCTGGAGGCGGAGGATACGACATGATGAACGGTTGCGCAACGCCCTCTGCGTCAAAGAGAGACTTACGGGCTCTGTCCGACGCCGGTACCGAATCGTTAGGCTTGCTAGGGATACAGCAAGCGACGCGGGCCGTGCTCTGCGGGCAGAGAACTGTCTGTGTGTCGAGACGGATAGATGAAGCGTGCGCGTATAATGAGGAAATATGTGCGTTTACTACCGCAGTGGTGAGTGTATGTAGTAGTGTGGGCGTGACGGTGTTTGGCGGCGGGAGGAAAGAGGAAATGCGTGGCAGGCGGATCGACGCGTTGCGGGTAACTGACTAGGTAATACCTAAGCTAAGCTTGTCCACCCCAAAACCTCCCACGCCACAACCTACCTACTACCTCATCGCATCCCATCGCGTCGCCCACCATGCCGCCCGCCCAGCCGCGCAAGCCGGCCGACGTCTCGGCCGCCAACAAGGAGCGCAACGAGTACATTCCCAGCTTCATCGCCAAGAAGCCTTTCTACATAACCGACGACTCGACCGACAACGACTACCTCGAGCACCAGCGTCTGCAGAAGTCCTCTCTCGATGCCGAGTCAAAATGGTACGACCGCGGCAGGAAGGCTGGCCCGGCAGCCACCAAGTACCGCAAAGGCGCCTGCGAGAACTGCGGCTCCATGACCCACAAGACCAAGGAGTGCTTGAGCCGACCGCGCAAGGCAGGCGCTCGCTGGACGGGCAAGGACATCCAGGCAGACGAGCTTGTCCAGGATGTTCAGCTAGGCTGGGATGCCAAGAGAGACCGCTGGAACGGCTACGATGCAAACGAATACACGGCCGTCATCGAAGAATACAACGAGATGGAGGAAAAGAAAAAGAAGGTCAAGGGCGAAAATGGCCAGAGGGTGGAGGGAGAGGACGATGACGAGGATGGCGACGAGGGCGCTAAGTACGAGGCCGAGACGAACATGGGAAGGACGCAGCCTACGTCGACACGGAACCTGCGCATACGTGAGGACACGGCCAAATATCTCCTCAATCTCGACCTGGACTCCGCAAAATACGACCCAAAGACCAGATCAATGGTGGACAGCGGCGCCACCGCTGACAAATCGGCGGCTCTCGTTGCGGAGGAAGGTTTTATGCGCGCGTCCGGCGACGCAGCTGAGTTTGAGAGGGCACAGAAATATGCGTGGGAGAGCCAAGAGCGGGGAGACAAGACCAAAATGCACATGCAAGCGAACCCTACGTCGGGCGAGTATTTCCGGAAGAAGGAGAAGGAGGAGGCCGAGGCAAAGCGACAGGCACACAAAAAGGCCCTTCTCGAGAAGTACGGAGGCCACGAGCACCTTCAAAACGCACCTCTCAAGGATGCTGCCATTGTCGAGAGCGAACGGTATGTGGAGTACGACGCCAAGGGCGGCATCAAAGGCGCGCCAAAGGTCAAAGCGAAATCCAAATACCCCGAGGACGTGCTCATCAACAACCACACTTCGGTCTGGGGGAGCTGGTGGTCGAATTTCCAGTGGGGTTACTTTTGCTGTCATTCGACTGTGAAGAACAGCTACTGCACGGGCGAGGCGGGCAAGAAGGCATACGAGGAATCGCAGCGGATCAAGTCAGCCGCGGATGCGGATGAGGTCCCCAGGGATATTGCATGGAAGCAAGACGAGGCACTCGAGGAACACGTCCCCAACGCGGTGGAGCGCGACGAGAAATCAAGGGAAGACACCAAGGCGAAGAAGAGAACGCTCGACGAAATGGCAGCGGGCGTCACGGAGGAGGAAATGGAGGAATATCGGCGAAAGCGGACCGCTGCCGATGACCCCATGGCCAAGTTCCTCGGCAAGGACGATCTGCTGTGATCAAGAGCTCTTTTGAAAATGAAGGGGTTTGATATCTCGGGATATGGTGGGTCCGGCGTTGTGTTTCGTTCACACTCTTGCTGCAACACTGACCTTCGAGATGATGCATGAGGTCACCGAAGAATCGAAACTGCAGTCTTTGCCGCCAGGTTGCCCGTGTCTCTATTGCTGAAAATACCCATAATACTGAAGCCCACGTAGAACAGTGCAAGGGCTACGCGACTAAACTCTTCATCACAGTTATCCTATGTACAAACAACAGTAGAACATGGCGGCAGAAGACAACAGCCCAGCACAAGAGCGAAGCGAGGGAAGTTCAGCGTCAAGTTAAAGTGCGAGGCGAGGCGTGTGAAGTGTACACTAAAGTGCGCAGGGTGCTGATGGTGGAGTCGAGCAACGAATCCAAAAAGGAGTAGAAGGAGCTGTCAGTAAACAAGCAACTCGCATCCACATGCCGCGGACAAGACCAAGTTCGAAAAGTAGATAAGCCGAACATGAAAAAGAATGGTACAAATATCGAACCAGATAAACCTGAGCCGTTTATGATGCGTTAATCTGTTCTCACAAACGCATTTACTAACGTGCCTGCTCCCTTGCACATATGATGTACGTGTTGCCAGGCTAGGCGCAGCAGCCAGCCATCGTAGCCGGCGAGTGGGTTAGAGGCAGAAACGTGCGTGTATGTTTGATAGTACGTAGGAAGCGGCAGAGGCAGAGGAGGAGATCGATGTTTTGGATGGCTGGATACGGCATCTAGTTGGTGGCCACAAGAGCGAAACCAGAAACATGTATAATTCTCCGACTAGCATGGATAAAAACGGCAGACAGGAGCACGCACGGGACAGGACATGCATCGTGAGGAAGCAGGTGCCGAGCGACGTATTATTAGGTACAGTAGGTCATTCGAGACAGATCGATAACGGACTGGACTGGCCAGCATTGGATGCTTGGTTACTTGGCCGAGCAAAGAACGATGACGACGAGGGAAGACAATGTCGCAAAGGGACCCAAGAAGAAGAGCAAGGCGCGTGCGAGGAGAAGAAGCAGGCCCAAACGGGAGGAAGCAGTAGAAGTTAATGTATATATAAAGAAAAGAGCAAAAAGACAAACACATTACGGCAAGCAAGCCTTCAACACCACTGCCTGCATGCAATGCAATGCCCTCTTCCCATCCATCCATCCATCCACACGACGACTTGATTTTTTTTTTTTTCTGTCTTTCTGTCCTTCTGCCCACTACCCATACCTTCTCGCGCCCATACACGCACCAAACCAAAAAATTCAAGTAATCCATCAATCCATAAGAATCCATAATTCCGCACATTCACCGCCTAAACCCTCATCTCGTCCGAAGAAGAAGAAAGAAAAGAAAAAAGGCGAGCAGCAGCAACAGCAGCAGAATTGGCTGCAGAAGAAGCTTTGCCACATAAGAAAATAGTAGGAAACCACAACGCAAGCAAAATCAAAAGCAGCAGCAGCAGCTAAAGACGCGTTCCAAAATCCCGCCTTAACCCGCGATTACCGCCACCACTCCACTCCACTCCAGAATCCAATCAACTTATAATAAGATAACGCTGCGCGCATACACCTCCTACGGCGACAAAGCAGCAAACCGCAACGAAACCGATGTTGTGAATCGAAAGCAAGCAAATGAAATCCAGTACACGCGAGACAGGGCGCGACACCGCCGCCCTGACCCCGGCACCTCGAGAACAAAAAAAGGTCAGCGTCCTCTAGAAAGGAGCCTCGTCGAAGAAGAAAAGGAAGACGAAAAGCAGGAGTGAGCAACAAATCAAATCTTTTCGAGGCAGTGGCGCTCGCTGGCCGGTGTGCATGGAGCGTGTGTAGCGGAGAAATAATGCCTGTCGCGGAAGCAGGAGTTGTCGAGCATCGAAAAAAA
>NW_022983546.1:444622-488991 GCF_010093885.1 Aplosporella prunicola CBS 121167
AAAAAAAAAAAAAAAAAAAAAAAAAAAAACTAAAAAGGGTATATAGTACAAAACGCCGGTAATCTCGCGAGGCGGTCGGGTTGGGTTGCGGGGAGGTAGACGAGCGAGACGGCCTGCCGCCTCCGTGGGCCGGGAAAGAGGAAATGTGTGTAAAGGTCGAGAAGCATCGTGGGCCGGGTGCCGGGTGCGCAAGGCTAGCGCCGCGGGTACTCCCTCGTGAACGCTAAGGGAGGTGCTGAAAGACCAATAAGGTACCCGGCGCAAAGAAGCGAAGCCACTCCGGTAACGAGAAGAAAGGCCCGTGAATCCAGTTCGTAGTGATGCAGCTGGGGTGTCGACCAAGAGCCCAGAGGGTTAAAAGAAACGAAAAGGGTGCCGGGTGAGAGGCAATGTCAGGCCTACCCAGCACCGAGAGGAGACGCGCTCACAGACGCTTGCCGGGAACGAAGATGAAGAGACAGCACAGTGCGGCGTCGGCGAGGATCGTGTTCAGCAGGACCATGATGGCGCGCTTCATGAGCAGCTTCTTGACGAAGGGCTCGCGGATCCTACCGAAGTTTCCGAAGGTCGTCTCACTCTTGCTAGCGAACACAAGGAACGGGTCCAGCATGTACTGGTGGGTCGCAAGCGCGTAGACACCAATGGTGAAGGGGAGAATTAACTAAGTCGTGTCAGTCTATCGTACTTTGGAGTGAACATAAAGAACCAAGTCTTACCCAACACCTGGTCGACCGGGAGTAGTTCAGGAAGATTAGACAGAAGGCGGCCCAGAAACCACCGAAAAGGCTCAGCAGGCCAATGATCAGGCGCACCATCATGCTCGGGGGAACGAGGTTGCCAAAGGCCTTGGCGCGCAGGAATCCGGGGAACGCATCGCGCTCCATGGCCTGGAAGACGTAGTCCTTGGCCGTGTCGAAAACCTCGGGGTCATCGCGCTTCTCGACCTCGATGTTGTTAGTTATATCATTCAAAATGCCCTGCGGCAGAATGATCTCGCGCTCTGAGCCCGGAAGAAGATAGGTGTACAGGATCTTCTCAGCCGAGGCGCGGATGTCCGTGCGCGTAACGGTGTGGCCAGGAGAGACAGACGCCTGCGCGGGCGACGTGTCGTGCATCGGCGAGCTGTTGTCGGAGTTCATGAAACTCGGGCGCGGCATCTCTCCCGGCGTCGAGTTGGCGGTGTCGACGCTGTTCTGCGGGGAGTGGTGCCTCGTGACGTCCTCCGATCGCAAGAAGGCCGACAGACGCTGTTCCGGCGTCTTGTCCTTCTCCGTCGACGGGCCTGCGAAGTCCGGAATGTTCTCCAGCACCGCAGACGAACGCTTACTTCCGGCCTTTTCCAGTTCCGGAGTGGCTACCAGGTTGGTCCGACGGAGTTCGCGAACATAGTGACGGCATAGAGCCATGTGCTGCGAGACATCTAGCCAGAAATCCAGGTAGTCCACCGACCGTTGCTGGTCGCGCATGTAGATGTAAAAGAAGAAGAGGTCCACAGGGGCCGAGGTGCGACGGCTGAGGACCTCATAGAGGGTGGGGAGGCGGTCGCGATGGCCCTCCGGCGGCGGCAGCGGACTCGACATGTTGAGCGACGTGACAGGTGACAGAGGTTTTGATGTTTCGGAGTTGTTGGAGGAGGCTGGCGTCGGTCGACGCGCCCGGGCAGTGGGTCAAAGGCGACGACGCGGTGTCGCTAAGCGGGGTTGGCGGTGACAATGGCAGGTCACGCTCAGGGCAGAGCAGCGTATAGTGTAGATTAGGGTAAGAGTCGAAGTAGGACGAGGGTCGACGGGGTGCGGGCTGGAGCGGTCGTAACGGGCGAAATGAGGTCGGGAGCACGGAACGAGAGACGGTCGGGGCGGGCTGCCGGGGGTGTCGTCGAAGGAGGCGCAATGCGAGCCGACGCAAAAGCCAGACGTATGCCAGAGACGTCGTGGAGGGTATACTGCGGGCGCAAAAGTATAGAGTACAGGTACGCAGAGGTAGAGTACCGGAGGATGGAGGAGATGGAGTTGACGTCGCGCGTTAGCTACTCACTAGTGCGCTAGTGCACAAGCGACAACAGGGGCCTTGGCGTCGATTCAATGGCAGCAGAGAAACGCAGGCGGCCAAGAAGAGCAAGTCGGAGCAACAACTTCGTACGTCTTGGCGGAGACGGTGCTCATCGCCGTAAAGGACCGTCGGGAAGCGCATACGTGCACGACAAACTTCAAACGTCTACGGGTGCCAGCTCCGCCTATCACGTCCATTGTGGCCACTTGCAGGTTTTCCACAAGCGGCAATCCATAGGGACTGGCTCCCGGACCTATCACAGCCAGCATCAACATCCTCTTTCACTGCCATGTCCCTGCCGCTGTTCTGACACGGACATTCTGAACAATAACATTGAACGTCTACGGCTTTCAGTGCCGGCGACTGAGAATCCTCATTGCCATTGTGCCTCCCTCCTTCCTCCCGCACCGGCACTTTCCCCCGTCTCCGCGAGATGCTCAGTGTCCAGACCCGCTTTCCCGACTCTCGATCCGCCCTAAACGAGCAGACTGCATCCAACATCGAACGTAGTCGGAGTAGAAAGCCGTCGAATATGGCCCTATCAGAACCCTGCCTGCTCACTTCCCCTCGCAAAGAGACAGAAAACCGTACGAGTACATCACCATGATCCTCACGACCCGGACCTTCACTCCGCCTCCCCGACACCGGCAAATTCCCTTTGCCGTTGTACAGAGTGAAGAAACAGCGCACTACAAAGCAGACGTAAGCTGACAAGGTCCAAAATAGCATCACTGCCGTATTTCCAAGTCCAAGATACTCTTTGAAAGGGCACATTTTGTTAACTACAGAACCACGAAACCAAACTCGTAGCCATGCCCACACGAGACCAACAGTTGTCCAAAGACAGCACAAACCCCCTCCCGCTTCATCCCTTGAAGCACCAGGCACAAAGCCCGTCTCCGCAAGCGCAAAAGGATCACCACACCCGTGGGCCGACGGCCTCCAAGCCCGCCTCCGACACCCCCGCCGGAGCAGGACGCCGCCTCCGCCGGGCACAAGAAGCAACTGCCGTGGAGGCTGGCGCTTGTCTCACGGCCGCACAAGCGCGCGCGCAAGCACAGCCGTGACAAAAGCCGATGCCGTGCGCGCGTAGCACAGACGGGAGGTCCCGTCGACGGTGTCTCCTGTCCTACCGTGCCTTGCTCGTACGAGTAGAGTAGCAGTACGAGTACTAAAGTACGACGGCGCTGCCGCAAAAACGCTCCTTCTCGGCACAAGGCTGACGGCGGCAAGGCGGATGCGCTGCCTCCTGAAGCCGCGAGGCGTGGGCCGGCTTATTGGCTGGCTTGTTTGCACGGCGAGGGCGGTTGACGTTGGTGCTCGTCATTGCGGTGTTCGCTGCGCGGTGCTTTGCTCTCGTCATGTCATGCTGGTGTTGTCCGTGCTCCGCGCTGCTGCCGGTACCCGTGTGTTGCGGTTGCAATCAGCGAGGCATTTATGCGTGTTTGACTGCTGTTGTCTGGATATGCATATATGGATGGCCTCAGGGCGCCTTTTTTCGGCACTCCTGCCCGCGCCTATCAAGTACTCGCTTGCTGGAATTACCCTTGTTGACGAATATGCCGGAGTACGTTGGGTTGCATGTTCAAATCACTCAAACATCGCTTCATGTCTCACTGCCTTTCAGGCTTTCTTTTTCCTCGACAGAGACAAATGACGGTAGAAGACCGCGGATAAAAGCTCACTTGTCTTGAAACAAACTTAAAAATAAAACAGGAAGAGCACGCTCAGCATGGAACGAGGCAGTGTGCTTCACTGTGCGTAACCAAGCGTTGAAGAAGCCTTTGTGACTTTGCTGTCACGGCACAAACAGCAAAGCAGACATACAAACGGCCATCTCACTAACTCCGTCACTTCATGCCAACACAATCACCTCGCCTCTCCTCCCACCGACTAGGCAGCCAGCCTAGCAATCGACCAGTCACTGAGCCCACCAGCCACAAGAACGAGTGAGTGAAGCACGGAAATAGAAGCGCATGACACGATGTGTAGCGCACTTCAAGCGCGCAGTAGATGTTTCCCTTTTTCCTCTCTTAGCCCTTTTTACACACCCATTGCCCTCGATACCTTTCCCTTTTGATGGCCCTCTTATTCTACTTCTTCCCCCCTTCCCCATCACTATAGTACAAAGCAATGTAATGCAACGCAACGCGTCGCAGTGCAGCACAAAGCAAGCAAAAACCCCCCAAACCCGCTCGTGCCTACAAATACGCATCCAACAAGCCCTCAAAATAGCGCTTGAGATCGCGCACATTCGCCTTGACTGACGACGATGACGACGCGGTCTTATCGCCCGCCGCCTCAGTGCTCTGCGCAAGCGTGCCCCGCGCCACCTCCAACACGCGCCTCGAAGCATCCATGTTCGGCTGGCTCCAAAACGTCAGATTGGCCGTGCCCCACGCGTCGGCGCCACCGTCCGCCGCAGCGGCGTTCATCTCCTTGTCGCCGACGACCAGAATGTGGTTGTAGCCCTTCTGCTTCGCCTCGCGGATCTTCTTGTTGAGGTGGCGCGGCGAGAGGTCCAGGTCGACCTGGACGGCGGGGCGGCCCATCGGGGCCGGCCGCAGCGTACCCGTCTCCGGGTCGCGCGTCGGTTGCGCGCCGCTCAGATACGCGGCCAGGCGGTGGCAGTGCTGCGTTAGGGTGGGGTTGTCGGAGAGGGAGAGGATGATGGCTTGCCGCGGCGCGAGCCAGAAGGGGTAGTGCCCGTCGTAGTGCTCGATGAGGAGGGCGAGGAAGCGCTCTAGTGAGCCGAGGATGGCGCGGTGGATGATGACGGGCGTGACGAGCCCGGAGTGAGCCAGCAGCGCCGGGTCCGTCGTCTCTTCACCACGTTGCTCCAGCTCCGGCGCCGGCGCCGTGTAGCCCAGCTCGAAGCGCTGCGGCAGCTGGAAGTCCAGCTGGATCGTCGCCGTCTGGTGCTCCTTGCCGTCGCTGTCCTTGAGGATGATGTCGATCTTGGGCCCGTAGAAGGCGCCATCGCCCTCGTTGATGGCCCACTCGCGCCCGCTCTGGTCCAGCGCCGCCTTCAGCTGCCCTTCGGCCCGCGCCCACTCCTCGGCCGTCCCGATGTAGTGCTCCTCCGGCCGCGTCGACAGCATCAGCTTGTACGGCCCCAGCCCAAACGTCCCGTACACCATGGCCACGAAGTCGAGCGTGCGGCGAATCTCGGCCTGGATCTGCGACGGCCGGCAGAATATGTGCCCGTCGTCCTGGTGGAAGCGGCGCACGCGCGTCAGCCCCGACAGCGCGCCAGAGCCCTCGTTGCGGTGCAGCGCGCTGAAGTCGGCGTACCGGACGGGCAGGTCGCGGTAGCTGCGCTTCTCGCTCGCGAACAGCAGGCAGTGGCCCGGGCAGTTCATGGGCTTGAGGCCGAACTCTTCGGGCGTCATGGACTCGACTTCGGCCTTGGACTTGTCGCGCCCCTGCACCGAGAACATGTCGCTGGCATAGTTTTCCCAATGGCCCGACTTCTCCCACAGCGACTTTTTGTAGATGGTGGGGGTGATGACCTCGCGGAAGCCGAAGAGCGGGTACTGCGCGCGCAGGAAGTTGGCCAGCTTGTTGAAGATGGCAGAGCCATTGGGCAGCAGTAGGGGCGAGCCGGGGCTGTAGAGCGAGGTGGTGAAGAGGTTCTGTTGCTGCGCGAGCTCGCGGTGGTCGGCGGGGGGTTTGGGCGGGGCGGCGGCAGCGGCAGTCGAGTCGAGGGTTGTGGGAAAGGGTCGTGGGGCAGAGCAGGAGGAGCAGCTACGGGCTCCCCAGAAGGCGAAGGCAGGGCGGCGTAGGGCCAGTCGCAGCCGTAGTAGCATCTTCGCTAGGAGATTGTGGACGGGAGGTCAGAGACGCGTGACGTGTGACAAGTTGACGCGAGGAACGACGTCGACCAACACCGCGTCACAAATGCCATCACAGTCGCCGTCGCATCCTCCTCGCCTGATTGTCTTTGAATCTGATCTTGTTTTGTGCCCTGACGCCTGACGTCTAATGACGCGCATCGACGGTCTGGGCGAATCCTGGGGGGACTTGAGCTACGGCGAAGAAAGCGACTTGGGACATTCATCCGCGTCTGAACACAGCTACTCCAAGGAAAGGACGACGGAGCGATACGCACCACCCCGCAGCCACTCCACCACCTCAGCGCCTGCTGTTCCCGCCACCCCCACCGCCCGCCGAGTCACCTCTCCCTCCTCATCCTTAGCCCCCGAATTCGTCATGCCCTCGCCCTCGACCTCCGAAGACTACAACGATGGCTCCTTCCTGCACTCGGGGTCGCGTAACATGGAGTCCGCGAGGAAGAGGAAGAGTAGGCCAATGCAGCGCGTCTCGCCTCCGAGAAAACCATCAGACCAGTCTTTCCCGGCGAACGTGTTTTATCCAGTCTTTGGCTTCTTGATGTCTACCTTGGGCGGAGCGCTCAACATCCTAAAGCCGCTCATCTCCTTCGGACTCGCAGTCCTGCTCTTCTCTGCCGTACTAGCCCTCGCTACCAACTATTTCAAAACAACCATATCCACCACCCTGACACCATTATGCTACATCCCCGGCGCATCCCGCTTCAACCTGCCCTTCTGCGAACCTCGCCCTGCAGCTCCGGCGGCAGGGCCCGTCGAATTCGACGAGCTGATGACCGTGCAGTCAGCATTTGAAGACGTGCTGGCATCGTCGTCCGAAGGCGCCGGCCTGCCCGCCGACATGAGGCGGACAGAGACCGTGGTGCGGGATCTGCGCCAAGTAGTGCGGTTCTCGACACTGCCATCGAAGAACGAGCTTGAGTTCGAGTTCTCGGGCTTCATCGACACGGCGCGCAAGGCGTCGGGCGACTTGACGCGCTTCAACAGCCGCATTGGACGCGCCGTCGACCACATCCTCAGCACAAACCGCTGGACGCTGCAAGTCATCGAGGGGGTGACGGAGCGGGAAGAGAACCGCGGCGCGCTGGCGCGCATCATGGACAATGCGCCGTGGCCGCTGGCAGCGCGGCAGACGCCGCGCGAGGCACTCGTAGACCAGTACCTACGGCACACGCGCGCGGTCGAGGAAGAGATCGCGCAGCTGATCAGCGAAGCGCAGGCGCTGCTGGGGATTCTGGAGAATCTCGACGAGCGGCTCGACGCTATCCACGGCATCGCGATGCGCGATGGGCTGAGCACGCAGGGGCGGCGCGAGGAGCTGTTCGCGCAGCTGTGGACGAAGCTGGGCGGCAATCGCGCGCAGGCCGCCAAGCTCGAGGCCCAGCTGCGCCTGCTCAAGGACGTGCATACGTATCGCCAGACGGCGTGGGCGCACGTCAGCGCGACGGTCCTCAAGCTCGAGGCCATTGCCGCGGGGCTCGAGGACTTGCGCGAGCGTGTCGCTGCGCCTGAGACGGCGGGCGAGGTGGCCCCGGACCTGCCCATCACGCTGCATATTGATAACATTATGCGCGGCGTGGAGCGCCTGGAGCAGCAGCGTGATACGCAGCGGAGGATCCAGCTCGAGGGCTACAGGCGCGTGTTGGAGCGCGGTGGCTCGGGAGACGAGCGCATGATTGAGGGGAAGAACGGGCACTGAGTGCTGTTGGATTTGGATGAGGAACATGAAATTTTTGTATACCTTTTCTTTATACCCGTCGATTATTGCTATAGGTAGGAACGCTGTCTCTTCTTGTCTGGCCGCGGAGCCGTGGTTTCAACTACTAGGCTGCATCTGACGACGTGCCTACATACAGAAGCCGCAACGACGAACCCTCCTTCCTGTCCCCTACCCACCACAACCAAGGCAAGCCTCACAAACCAGCTCTCCCACAACCTCACCATCCTCATCCACAAGACGGGACCCACCCAATCTCCCTCATCCATACGTACCTACCATACCATAAAGTCACCTCATCGCCATGCTCGCAGCCCTCTGCGCCTGCCTCGGCAAATGCATCCGAGCGCAATGCTCGCGGTAGCTTCACACCACAAAGCGGCGCTGCTGGTGCTACGACTACAGCTCTCTCTTGCAACGACACAACCTTACGCACGACGAAATCACGAAATCTCGGCCTCTGTCTCGATGACGACGATGACACTCCCCGCAGCGGCGCAGCACACCCCCACCCCACTGCAGGGTAGCTCAGCGCACCCTCCCCTGCCCGGCTGCACGTCGAAAAGTCATGTGCCTGCTAGGAAAGGGAAGGCAGACTGGTGATGGAGTGGCAGCGTGGCACAGGTTGGGGGAATGTATGTCAAGTGCAAAGAACTACAAGGCTTGTCGCTAGAGTAGGTCTGGTCTGTCTGCCATGCACCCGAGTCTAATCCGTGGCGCGTGTGCGGTATATAACAAACTCGACCAAGCCTTGCAATAACTATGGACGGTTGAGACCTGGCGCTGAAGATTTCAAACGGGTGGAATATGTATGTACGGTTTCGTTCTTCCTTCTGCAGAAACTGCGAGGGCGTGTCGAATTTGCTAGCTAGCGAGGTTCCACTATGGAAGTTCCTAAGAGCATGCAGCAACTATTTCCAGGACCCTTGATGGTCATTCGTTCGCGAACAACACTTCCTCCAAATGCGCCCTGTAGCCCCTCCATTCAGAGAAGATACTCATCCTCGAACAGCTCCTGGAGGTCAACGAAGTCGATTTCCCTAATGTCCTCGTTGCATGCCGAGTTGATCTCGATGTGGTGCAAGAGAGCGCTCAGCAGACGAAACTCCGAGTCGCAGGTAGGGCAGCAGAAGGGACGAGCATCCAGGCCGTACAACTCCTCGATATTGACGCAGTTAGTGAGGTCGCCGCGATAAGCGGGGGTAGTGTAGTCCAGCAGGTTTCAGACACAAGGGACGAGGCTATGGAGGCCGCGCCGCGAGCAGCCCGACGGACAGAAGCCCTGCTCCAGATGGACGACCATGCGGGAGAGGCAGACGAAGAGGGCGTCGCAGCCCCAGCACTCGACCCGGGCCGGCGCGTGCGTCAGCATGTGCTGCCGGAGGTTGTTGTGGTTGTCGCAGTGCTTGTGGCATTTGTGGCAGCCGAAGACGGCCGCCAGGTGCTTGTGGAGCGCGCGCTTGGACGGCGCCAGAAAGGCACAGCCCTCGCAGGGCACTGCGCAGCCCGTCTCGTAGCAGTGTGTCTTGAGCTCGTCCTCGTCCTCCCCGTCGAAGTCGCACTTGCTGCAGAAGTTGTGCGCTGATGAGTTCGCCCAGTGCGCATCCAGCCCCTCCCAGGACGTGAAGTGCCGCTCGCATCGCCCGCAGTAGGCGTGCCGACGAGAGTTTCGGTAATGCGCTTCTATGTTGTTGTAGGACCTGCCGCAAGGGCGGCAGTACCGGTATTGGTCCCTCGGCTTGTCAGTTTAGGTAGAACCAATGTGTGCCGTCATGCGTCTGACACTTACATTCTGCCGGGCATGTTCACGGTTCAACCACTGGTCGCGAGAACTTTGTGGTTGGTGGAAGAGTGGAGATGTAAGGCGTAGGCGGCATTTAAGATGAGGTGGACGTGATTGTCTGTTCGTCGTCCGGGCCGCACAAACATGCACCTTCAAACGGGCATTCACCTTGGAAACCTGTGTTAGACAGTTTAACATGAAAACGAAGAAAGCGAAAGGGACGTTACCTAAGCCCTATAACGATCAGACAACACATCCATGAGAGGAGCCAGTTGGATAGAGTGACCTAATTGGTTCCGTAGTAAGGAAAGAAATACCTACATTATACCTACTCTCCTACCGTTCTTCAACTACAGAACTCAATGCTTCAAACAGTTTGGAGCACGCGTTACTACCTTTCCTTCCCTCTTTCGCCAAGGACACCAGCGATCATCCATAGATGTCAGTCTTAGTTACATACTAGACACCCTTGTGGTTATACCCTTGCTGGCAGGGTCCGACTACAAATTACACGTATACTCAAACCCATCACAGCTCATGCAGTAGCCCATCTTCTCCAGTTTTCCGCCATTTCTCCTTCAGCAGATGTGCACTGAAATGATGGCGGCCGTCCTCTGCGTGAACGAAACCCAGCTGGATATGGTAGGGTTTGAGCGCGATCTCCTGTCGGCTCTAAACGCGAACCTTGGCTTTGCAAGCGGAGTTGGCGTCGTCTCGCGCCCCGGGGCGGACATCTAAAAGCGCGTTTGCGTTGAACTTTTGTCTTGGTCGCAACAGGAAGTTCCTTGACCATATCGTCGATTTCGAGGAGCTTCCCTTCTCGTCTCGGAGGCGCCGTGGATGGTGTCGGTGAAAGTGCGTGCATTGCTGATTGTTATTGTTGTTGTTTTCGTTGTAATCCGAGCTCTTGCTTCTCCGGTGTTTGCCACTGCGGGCCCGGTGTTTGCTCCTTCCCGCGTTTGCTCCTGCCTGCGTTTGCTCCTGCCACCTCTGCCCTCTTTCACGGCCAGCACCTTCCCTTCCTTTGCAGGCAGCAGCACCTGCAGCAGGCAGCAGCACCTACAGCAGGCAACAGCCTTCGCCCGCCCTTTCCCTCCTCCCTGTGAAAGCCGCCGCGGATGAGCCAAGCGAGCCTCCTCCCTCGTCTATAAATACCCCTCCCCTCCCACCACCTCCTCTTCTTTTCTTCTTCAGCTCTCTTTGCCTTTTGGCTTAGATCAAGTGTAGTATCTGTTCTTTACAGTCTAATCGCTGTAACGTCCCTACGGGGGCTTTCTGATTAGCGTGTTTTTGAAACCCGAGGGGTGGCCGCTGTGCTTGCACATGTCGCCTCTCACTGTGTCGCCTGTATTTCACTGCTTCAGGCTGACGCGAACCCGTTCCTCTTTTTTCGTTGAGTGACTCGGCTTGTCTGGGTGCTTGAAGAAGAAACTTTGCTTCTTTCTGTTTTGGTGTTGCCTGGCTGCAGTGGCGGCTTCATGGCCCTTGAGATGCCCGTCCTCGGATAATTTGGCACACTCGTCTCTGCCGCCATCCAGACCTCGCGATACTGTCCATTGCTGGTATGCGCGAGGTACCTAGGTAGGTCGCCGCTGGTGCTCGGACTCGCGGGTACCTACCTTAGTCTGTGACGTAGCACGTCATCGCTCCTTCCCCGTGTGCCCCCCCCGAAACCTCGACGAACAACATTGGAACGAAAGAGATCTCCGTTCAATGCCAGAGGCCAATGCAGACAAGCACAGCGACTCGATCTCCTCCGGTCAACCATACACTCTCAGTCGCTCATTCATGTCTGATGTGACTCTCGTGCCCCACAGCCAAATCTCTCTGATACGTCAGCTCATACCAGCGTAAGTCAGTCCAACCATCAGAAGCAAAATTGAAAGAAAGACTGAAATGGGAAGTGGACAGAGGAGCGAGCAAAGTCTCTTCATGATAACGGCAAACAAAGCCTCTGACAGACGGCGCAAACTTTCTGATGGACAGCGACTCAACTCCATTACGTTACTCTCTGATTCTCAGGCGTCCGTCTCGCAAGCTCTCGTACGACATCGCGACGACATCGTATGGTGGAGCAGGGAAAAAGTTTTTCAGCCGTCGTCCTCAATCAATTGAGGATCCAGAGCCATTTCCACTCTGCTTATTAAACGGTTGTTGTTGTCGCCTCTCCCTTGCGGATGCAAGTTTGCCGAGAAACACAAAAGGTGCACAGCGCACCTTTGGGTTGGTCTCAATCTCACCGCCCAGCCTCTCAAGAGCATCAGCTGACGGGTTTGTGCCACTGTGGAGTGCGTTGTGATTGCAGCGGAAAGCACAGTCAGAGTCGCATTCTGCGGGGGCCTGAAAATCCTACTGCTTTTGGACGTAAGCAACAACGAACTTTTTGCTGTCAGCAGAGAGCTATTGATCACATTCTTGTCAATTCCTCTTGTCCAGGTGTTTTCATTCGCTGCGGCTAGATCTCTTTCAGACCATCTGGTATCACGCTAACACGCGTGCTTCTCGCCGCATCACAGCACGTGGCTTTAGGTTAAAAGACCGGCTACGATTCCGTATGGCAGATGCGCATGGACCGCGGGTCCCGCGATCCTTCGACCCATGGTTATGCAAACAACTCGTAGGTACAACTCTTTTGAGGCAATGAGGACAAGCACGGCATTTGTGCTTTAAAAGTGGCGCTCCGCAGGACGTCAAAAACGGCCCCGGCCCTTGGCCCTTGGCGCGTCATGGCTGATGACGCACCAATCACATACGCGTGCTCGGCTACCCAGGCCGAAAGGCTGCTGCGTGTACTTGAGATCGGTAAGTGTTCGTGTGCCAATATCGAGGCAGGCAGGACTGAGCTGGAAAAGATGTCGGTAATTCGGTCAAGCGGAGAAGGTATCAAGGAAGGAGGTACGGAAGTCTGGAAAGATGTTCAAGGTAGGTCGGCATTAAGGCTCAATCACGTGCAGTATAGGACGTGAGGACGCGCCGTTCCAAGGGACACTGGGCTATGACCAGTTGAAACGTGACCAAAGCGAGTATGCAAGACCCTGTTTTTTATTGGGCTACAGGATTTCGGACTCGCCGCGGACAAGGGTCAAAATTTGAAGATTCTTTTGATCGAGATGATCGAGAGGCTTGACCGCAAGACATGGGAACGCTGTTTGCTCTCTCACGACTTTGGTACCGTGGAAAGCCCGTCAATCTTCTAAATTTTCTATATCAAAACTAGGTAGTACACGGCACCCGTTCGAAGTCGTTGCCAGTTAGACGAACGTTCCTGGGAGGTCGGCTGCCGACTTGGCCATCGTCATGGTTCAGCTAAAGCGAGCCTTGCCGCCGCTGCAGATCTCCACCACGTTACACGGTTATCACGTCCCAACGTCGTATCGCGGATTCGCGAGCCGGCGAAAAATGCATACAGCGTTAGGTCCGCCCCGCTTGTCGGGGTAGCGGGTCAGCCTACTGACATAGGCATTCCTCAGCCCGCCTTGCCTGGCTACTTTTAAAGGCGCCCTTCTCTCCTCGTTACTGGACTTGCACAGGAAAGCGATCAATCAACACTCTACCATTCGACCTCAGCCTTGCTCCCGACCCGGTGCCCGTGAAGGTGTCGCTCTGATGCTCAACACTATCGAGTCCGCACGCATCACACAAATCTGCACCTACCGCCCCTTCGACGACCGTTCCTGAAGCGCCTGTACGACTCCCATAGCACCAACACCCAGACGACGTATCGATATACCTGCCAAAAGCGACAACCGAAGTTCTTGCCCAGAGCAGCATCGACCATCCGCCAATCCAAACGCAGCACACAAAACCCCGGATCGAGCTTCGCCCAACGCAGCATCTACTAGCATTGTTAACGCAATTTTCTTAACGCGCCAAGATGCCTTACTTCCTGAACCCCTTCACGAAGCATGATGTCTCCCAGTTTCCGGGAGTGCTAGTGCCGCTCGCACAAACGTCTCACAAACACCCGTCGATAACGGAGAAGGATACTGACGCCGCCGCTAAAACTACTGCTTCTGACCACAGTGGCGACGACTGGGCCAGTGGCCTGACCCTTGAGAAATTGAGGGCCGAGGTTGACGGTGATCTAGCGGCAGGCGACCAGAATACTGCATATGATCGTACGTCTATCGTGAAGCTTGAATTAGCTGAGCAGTGATCCAGTGTTCCCCCATCCGTTGTGTGCTTTCTACAAGCTCAGATCTGACAGCGTATAGGGAAATCAAAGGTCATCAACAGGGCTATCCAAGATATTGGCATGGGCCGGTATCAGTGGGAGTTGTTTGTTTTGTGTGGTTTTGGCTGGCTGGCCGACAAGTGAGTCGTTTTTTCCCCGAAAGGTTGAGCGTGACAGCTTATGACTACTTTACCAATAGCTTGTGGCTTCAGGTACGTGATCAGAGACGCCGGTGATTTGAAAACGTGCTGACAGAACCCAAGGGTGTTGCCCTGACTTTGACCAAGCTTTCGCCCGAGTTTGGTGTCGACAGTAATGCGATTCGATACACGACACTTTCCCTCTTCACTGGTCTCTGTATCGGTGCAAGCTTCTGGGGATTGGCGTCCGATGTCATCGGTCGCCGTCTAGCCTTCAACTGCACGCTGTTCATCGCTGGCGTCTTCGGCTTGGCCGCGGGTGGCGGTCCGAACTGGGTCGGCACTTGCGCACTGTTCGCCTGCGTTGGACTGGGTGTCGGAGGCAACTTGCCCGTCGACGGTGCTCTGTTCCTGGAGTTCCTCCCCTTCGCAAGCGGCAATCTCTTGACGCTGCTGAGTGTGTGGTGGCCTATTGGGCAGCTGATCTCCTCTCTGAGTACGCAACTCCTCCGAACATTGCTCGACGTGATGACTAATTTGCCGTAGTCGCATGGGGATTCATTCCCAACTATTCCTGCGCGGACGATGCTACCAGCTGCACGCGTGACGAGAACTGGGGCTGGCGCTACTTCGTCCTGACCATTGGAGCACTGACATTCTTCATGTTCATTGCGCGCTTCTTCCTCTTCCACCTGTTCGAGTCGCCTAAGTTCCTGTTGTCGCGGGGCCGGCAATCCGAGGCCGTGGCCGTTGTGCACGGCATCGCATACCACAACAAGGCTAAGACATGGTTAACGGAAGAAATTCTGAACGCGATCGGCGGCGAGCCGGAGACGGAGGTCAAGCAGGCGCTTAGCACGGTTGAAATCGTGCAGCGCAACCTGAGCAAATTCGGTACATCGCGCATCGGCCCGCTGTTCCAGGGATGGCGGCTGGCCACCACGACGGTGTTGGTATGGTTCATTTGGGCGACCATTGGCATGGGCTACCCTCTGTTCAACGCTTTCCTGCCGCAGTACCTGTCCAACGTAGGCGGCGACCAGACTACCTCGACTTATACCGCCTACCGCAACTATGTCATCACCTCGGTGGTGGGAGTGCCGGGCAGTATTCTGGCTATGTGGACCGTCGACATCAAGTACATCGGCCGCAAGGGCACTATGGCCATCAGCACTCTCCTGAGTGGCATTTTCCTGTTCCTCTTCACGCTCAGCACCGACTCCAACTATCAGCTCACCTTCTCATCACTCGAGGCCTTCTTCCAGAACATCATGTAAGTTCTCGCTACAGCAGCAACGCATAAGAATACAAGCTAACACGCATAGGTACGGTGTTCTCTTCGCCTACACTCCCGAAGTCTTCCCTGCGCCCAACCGCGGTACCGGCACCGGAATCTCGTCGTTCCTGAACCGTCTCACTGGCCTGTGCGCCCCGATTGTGGCCGTCAACGCGGGCAAGGCCAGCCCCAGCGGGCCTATCTACGCCGCTGGTGGCCTGTTCCTGGCTGCTTTCGTGGCGATGGTCTTGTTGCCCATTGAGACTCGCGGCAAGCAGAGCCTGTAGATGATTATGTGTGAAGGTGTGGTTGTGCTTTGTTTTGAGAAAGAGTGACAAACGAGATGGCCATGTCTTGACGAACATCAAAAAAATAGAAAGGATACCAGGATAGAAGTGAATGATATGAATTTACGACCCATACGCACGAACGCATGCATGCACTGTAGGATTGACTTTTTTGTTGTCTTTCAAGTACACTCAATTGCCTCCCCATCTATCGATTCCATCATCACTACAGCGAGCAAGGGAAGCACGCTAGGTAATAAGCCCTACAACCACTCACCAGCATCCGCGCAGGTACTCGCTCTTCTCCTCTACCACCTCTCTCCACCCCCCAAATTGCGTCCCCGCACAGGAGCTTGCTACCTACCCTGCTCGCTCTCCCCCGGCTCTACGTTATCTCCACCGCTGCTAAAAGCGGCGTAGCACAGAAACGACGAGAGATAGCGTCGCGCTGCCTATCTGGGCAACAGTTTCCTCTGGACATCTTTTGCTCGCCCAGCGGAAGCTGCAATGGGTGGGTTGGCGGGCCCGGTTGCGAGGTGCTTGTTTGGGTGGGCAGGAGGTGGGAGGAACCGGACGGTTTGTTTGTGGGGACGACGTGCCGTGTCGTGCTCTGGGACCGTGGATGTGGTGATGGCGGTGATGGTTGGTGGTCCAAGGTATGCACGCACGCCTTGGCCAACTAGTCTAGGTCGTCGGGTATAATTCAGTCCGAGCGGGTACGTTGGCCATAGAGTTGATGCTCAGAGATGATCCTTGTTCCCGCCCGTCACACATCTGAAACCGACAGGCCAGAAACGAAGCTCGAACGGGAAGTAGTAGGTGTGAGACGCAAAGGTCGAGCAAAAAGAATGGGTGCTGCGGATGTGCGTGTGTACGGTATACTGCATATTGCTTTTCCATGTTCGGCACCACGCCATCTTGATTTGTATTACCAATATCGACCTGGACTGACTGATCAGTCTTCTCGTCCGCATCAAGAGCTGTCTTCACGGGCTATAGCACTACAGCAATCAGCTGCCGCGCCCAGACTTACTCTACACAACCCCCCCTCAGCGCTAACAACAATCTTCTTGGTGTTGTAGATCAAATCAACGTCTACCATTCAACGCAGTCTGTCTCAAGCCATTCAAATCCCCAGACGTACGGCACGCTCACTGCAAGGGCCTCCACTGTATTGTTCAAGGCTTTGGCCTGCCTTGTCTATGCCTGTACTGTATATGTACTGCATCAACACCTTACACCCCACGCTCCACGCACAGCCGCAAAACCAACGACGCATCACCCATGCGTTACTCGTTGCCCCACCTGCCCGCCTCGTAACTGGCACGTTTGTTTGCTTACTTGCTCACTTCCCGTGCTTTCATCCTCTTCTCTATCTATGTACGCACGACTGTCCACTTAGGCGGCTTATCCAGCGAGCTGCACCCTCGACTCATCTTTACAAGGACTTCCCTACGCAGGAAAGAACGAGAAAGCAAAAGGGTGGAGTAAGCACAGGAAAGAAGCAAATATCAACCACCCGTCCAGCTGACCAGCTAGCTAGCCAAAGAGACGAGACGGATGCACGCACAACTAACCGCCCCTCGCCTCTCACTCACTCCATCACGTTGTCCCAGCCGCGCCCTAGGCTCCTCCTTCTGTAACACCCAGCCAGATGATACGCCAGACCCATGCCCTGCTATTTAACTATGTAGGAAAGCGGCAAACCCCGAACGCCGGACCAGACGCCCTTTGTAGTGCGTGTTACAGCTCGTGCGGCGACGGGAGCGGCGCACCCACGCCCACGCCCACCTGCGCCTTGTTCTTCCCGGAGGCGAGGAGGCCGAAGCGGATGAAGACTTCGGTGCAGGTGACGAGGATGGAGAGGATGATCAGGATGATGACAATCCAGGTGATGCCTGTGGTGGTGGGGAGCGTTAGCGTGGTTTCGTTATGTAGCAATTGTAAACAAAAGGAGAACAAGGACGGAGGGTGGAGATGGGAGGAATAAGGGTGCGGTGGAAGGACGTACGTGTCATTTTCTTGTCGGCGATGGAGTCGCTCAGGATCTCGGCGAGGTCGAGGAAGACGCGGCAGCGCTCGTTGAGCACCTGGATTCGCGGCTTAATCTCAAGATATTCACGGATGGCGGCATACAGCGGGTGCAGCGTCGGCTCCGAGTCCCAGAAGAAATTGGGTACGTCGAGCATGTTTGATGCTGAAAGGGAGGTCAGTCAATGGGAGAAGACAAGCAGTTGGGAGCCGAAAGGGCTGTTTGGCTTACAGAGATTCACGTCGACGCGGGTGCTGAAAAGGCGACCCAGGAGCCTGACGACTTCAGAGCGCTCCATTCCTAGCTTGCCGGTTAAGGCCAGTCGCCGCGGCACGTATTGCGCCTCAAGCATGATGTGGGCCATGCGTTCCTCAAAAAAGCTGAGCTTGGTACTCTGGGAGATGGCATGGCTCATGGCCAGCTTGATCATGTGGTCGCCGCTGCGCAGCGTGATCATGTCGTTGTAGACACGCGGTCGCGGTATGTTCGGGTTGTACTCAAAATGGAACTCTTCCGTCTCAAAGTCCTCCTCGCGCTGCGGCCGAGTCACCAGGGATACGTTTGTGATGGATTGGCTAAAGGTCAGGTCCGCCAATATGTCCTTCTCTTGCCGCTCCGTGAAGTTCCAGAACACGACCACGCCATACGAGAAAACAAACATCTCACCGAAACTGAGAGCATTGGGCGCAATGCGTGGCGGTGATATCGAGCGCCGCGAGTGCGTCGAGCGCTCTGGTGACTCTGGTGGCATGTTGCTCTGCTCTCCACGTGGACTTTGCGCCGGGCTCCCGCTCTCATCGTGCGCGCGCACGCCGTAGCTCTCGACGTCACCAAAGTATCCCTCATGGTATTCCCGTCGCTCGTTCCGCTCAATTTCCTCGTCCAGCACGCTCTTTCCGCCCGGGCTTTTCAGCACCGGGCTACTCCGCACCCTGTACCCGTCGCTACCACCTAGGAGCGGCAAGTGGTATACCGTATACAGGCAATCATCATACAACTTTGTACGCGCTCCATGCTGGTCCTTGACGAATGCTGTCGTCGCTCTCATCTTGTACGACTGGGCCGTGCAATACGCCGTCACGCGCGCCAGCTTCTCCGTCCGCCGCGCCTTGGGCAGCCGCTCCGCATACGACTTCTCCCGCACACCCCGCTCGATCCGCCGCCTCTCCAGCTCTTCGTCATCTGGCGGACCAGCCTCCTCGTCATCTACGCCGAACCCCTCGAGCCCCTCGGCGTCCACCTCGGCGTCTGCTTCAGGCAGCAGCACCAGCTTCTCGCTGACCTTACTCGAGCGGGCTGGGATGTACTGTGGCGTCACGCGTCCGCTAAGCTTGGGATCTAATGGATGTCTGCCTGACTGGGTGCGGTTGGGCATAGGACGCATGGGAGGGCCACGGCGTTGGCCCGACGGTATCTCGGAGGCATACTGCAGGACATTGTCGACGCTGATGAGCTTGGTACCCATGCGTTGGGCGACAGCTGGACGGATGGGGGTGCGGCCAACTTCACGAGCATCGGTCACCTGCGGGGGAGTCTTTAGCTCAGACAGTCGTGTCGACCGGGGAGAAGGAGTACCAAGACAGTTGGGCCGCGCTTGGGCTTTCCGGAAGCCGATGATGCCATTGCGGCTATCTGGGGTGTTCTGGGGTTAAGGCAGACGTCCCGGTGAGAGCAGTCGCTGATCGAGAGGCCGGGCGGTGTGGGGGCAGGGTGTGTTGCGCTGGCGAACGTTGGAGGTTTGGCAGCTTCGCTGTTGGTGGTGAACGGACGTCATCATTGCCCCGAGCAAAAGCCCGACGGCGCCTCTCCGGGTCGCTCTGCTTTGCTGTGCCTTTTGGATCTCCACTGTTTGGAAGCTTCTTTATCCGCGGCTAAGCGCATCTGCCACTTCCTTCAGCCTTGCGCTTCCACTCCATGTCAACTTATTGTTGCACGCCCTCCCAACGCCACAAGAAGATCCAAGTGTTGGCCAACTCGTATATCAAAGCGCCTCGTCGCCAAAAGTTGCTTTCTCCTGCCAGACAAGCTTATCAAATCAAGCTTTAGCCTTACTATGGCTCAACGGGATTTGCTAGATACAAGTCCAGACGCCGCCGAAACTGCAAACACTACAATTGCCGCTATGCGCAGTGGCGCCCATCAGTAGGAAGCTTCATTAAACTCTCGGCCAATTCTTAGCTTCTCTCAGGATCATCCCAGGGATAGTGCCATCTCTTGGACGCTGTATCGGCGCGGTCCGCGCCATCCGTGCGGATAGGACATGTGTCATCCATCTTGCTGACGCGTTAGCGTCGAGCTTGTTTGTGTAGACGGTTGTTTCGGCCGCGGAATATGCTTCGTGTATCCGTGGTTTTGCTCTATATATAGACAGCCTTACTGTGTATGATTCCAAGCACTGCTGATTCACGAAGCTGTCCGGACTATATGGCATGCTATTAACATTGCTTAACCGTTGCAACCAAACTGGTCCCATATAAATCCACATTGTACGATCATATCTACATGTAGTCGGACCACCTGAACTGCCGTTGCTGTACGTCAGAAGG
The DNA here is from genome assembly GCF_010093885.1 of Aplosporella prunicola CBS 121167. Classification (NCBI taxonomy): domain Eukaryota; kingdom Fungi; phylum Ascomycota; class Dothideomycetes; order Botryosphaeriales; family Aplosporellaceae; genus Aplosporella; species Aplosporella prunicola. Next base: position 464,478 of record NW_022983546.1, read on the forward strand.
GCAACTGCTCCAATCGACAGTGGCGCTCTACTGTTGTCGAGTAACATGCATGCGCAGAAGTCAGGTATTACACTAATAGAAAATAATAAAATAAAACAGTGACAGCAGAGGAAAGCAACAAAGAGTTAGGCGTACCATATAAACCGGAGCATTCCCCCAGCGAATCACCGCTGTGGTTCGACGCACGTCTGCGCCTTTGATGGTCTGGTGATAAGACCCCACCCCCAAACCGATGCTGTATTCAAACGCTCACTAGGCCGAAATTGAAACGGGCGCATAGATCTTACATGTGGGTGATTAAATCCACAATCAGGAACGGGTCGGGGCCTTACAAGGTAATCTAGTCTAGACTACAAATATCCTACAGAGCTCTGATACATCGCATCAGCTTTTTGGGATATCTTTTGCTCGAAACCGAAGTATCTGAAATGTATCAACATTCTGGATGCCTGGACGCTGGGTTAAAGTCTTGACTTGGTCATCGGGATAATCTAAGGTTCTGGCCAACACTGGGAGCCCCGTTGTTATGTTGGCTTTGTGACGGCGCTCGAGATGGTTTCGGTGGCGGCGCTTGGTGCGTTGTTTGGGGTGTAGAGGCTGGGTTGGCAAAGACAGAGGAGAGGGATAAGAGTGAGATGAGCGATCACCAACTCGTAGTCTTTGTATATCTGTGTTGTTTTAGGACGATAGGCATGAAAATGAATGAACATTTGGCTGATTGTTGTGTCGGCGTCTAAAATCCAGTGAATATACGAGAAATACGTCGCCTCGGAGCCTTGGGTACTTGTGTTCGAGCTGTACAGAAAGGAGGAACATTCGGGGTTGTCCAATTGGATCAGTAGCCCTTCCCTACCTCCTATTTGTTATACTTTTGCCTCTTATAGAATGCACTCTCTCTACTCCTCCAATCGGAAAGTGAAGACCTCGATTTTTGGAGAGGAACAGTGCTCTCCAAAATTCAGGACTAACGTATCATTGGTCACGAAGTCGTATAGCTCAGCCCGAGAATTTCTGGAATGACGTTGGGTATAAGGGAGCTTGACTCGAACTGGCGTAGCGCGTATTCCATTTGTTAACAAATTGTTATTTCGTAAAGGCCGGATCAACATAAAAGACTACTCCTAAGAGTACTGCCGAAGGGTTTTGAGTGATGCTAGCCGGGGTCTCGAACTCGAATCCAGAGACATGGTGGCTCGGCTCACTGGCCTGGTCCTCGGGAAGGGGATTGGCATTTGAAGAAGAATTTGTGCCACCATGGGTTGGAGGGAGATGCAAAACTAAATTAGACGCGCCGCTTGGCGATTTGCATGCTTGCAGTTCATTTATTGTCGGGCGTTCCTTTGAGGTTTCGAGGCAGCGCTGGCAGTCTTTGTCAAAAGTGGCACTGCCAAGGGCGGAAATGAAGGGTCTTTTTGAAGGGCAACGTCAGGAACGTCTGGACGTCAGGGTACGTTACAGGGCGTTTCACTGAGCATGCCTTTGGACTGGATAGCGTGCCCAGAGGTAAAGGCGCGTAAAGAAGGCGTGGCGAAACCCGTTCACGTCTGTCGGGGAGGACGGTGTCTCTCCGGAGCAGCGTGCCAAGGAGGTTGCGGGCTTTGAGAGAAGCGTTGAAACAGACGCTCTCGTTGCTGCTTAGGTAAGATGGCAATGCAGATCATCTGGAGAGACGGATGGAGAACAGGGCGGATTGCCATGCGTCTCCATTTGCCGATCTCGTATCCACCTTGACGATTGCTGCGTCGTCGCAGCTCCTTCCCGTAAGGCCCTACATCATAGGTAGAGTACCTGCCGTTCGTCTCGTTCTCCCATCTCCCCCAGACTCTCAAACCCGCCGCGCCGCCGCCATCCATTGCTCGGGCACGCCGGCGACGCCACCGCATCATCACACTCTACTTCTTCCTTCCGCGAACCTTCGTCACACGCACCCCTGTCTTTGCGCTCTTTGGCCACCTGGTACCGCGCGTTAGCAGCCAGTCTAGATGCGCTAGCCATCTCCACATCCAGCTGTCCCAAGCTACGACGGCTGCACACTCCACCATACAGCACCTGCTCGCTTCTGCGCATTTTTGGGCCGTCATGCGAAGGAGCTTGCGCGCCCTGCTGCTGTCTCCTCTCCATTCATGAACAACCCCAGATCCATCTTCACCGGACGACTAGACCCCTCTGACCCCCCGCGCAATCTAGAAACCAGACGCCTCACGACTCCAGAGTACCGAGCCACACTTAGCACTCAGCCCGCCGACCCACCCAAGCCACCGGAAGCTACCGCCCACGAAGAAAACACTCTCTTTGCGCGTCCCATATGGCATGCAAAGTTAGACTGTCATAGTGAGCAGTCATCTTCTCCCGCCGGAGCTGCCAAATTGCTGCCTCTGCATCGCAAGCCATTCGTTCTCTCCTCGAAACCCGCCGAAAAACGTACCTTTCCCCAGACAAGCCCCCAGAGGGGCGATATCACCTCCGAACCGCTGCACAAAAGACGCAAGCTCCAGACCCGCTCGCGACATACTCTAGACGCCTTCGACTTCCCCCGTACCTTCGACCGGAACGGCGCGCAACCCCCTTCGCCCCTCTTCTTCTCCAATACAAAGCGAGCCCGTCCGCCTCTGCCAGCTCGTTTTTCGAGCTCGGAGGCCGCTGCGAGGATGCTGAGCAATGCGCGCGAGGACAGCGGCATCAAAACCGTCACGCTGGCACGTGGCACATATTCTGGTTCCAGCCCCACCAGCGCGCCGGGCCGCGCATCCTTCGATCGGGCGAGTCTATCACCCGTGTCTCCCGACCTTAGAGAAAAAGCCGAGCTGCCTCGCGCATTGGGCCAGATTGGAATTGCGGAGTTGCTAGAACAGGATTGGCGGCCGACTTTCATTGTGGACCTGGGCGACGCCTCCAATTACGGACCGGTATACTTGAATGTAGTCTTCGGAAATTCAGCACTGCGGTCAAACGTCGGACTGCTCGAGCTCGTGTCCGGAACAAGCGTGAATGATGCCCAGGATTCTGTGGCTCCCAGAGCCTTTGTCCAGTTCAAGACATGGCTACTAGGCTCCGTGGTGCACGGCGAGTCATTGGATGTCTGTATACCTCCGTATCTCTATGGGGGGCTTTCGTGGACCATCGCCACCATTCGAAAGCGATATCGAGTCATTAGCGGTAATGCCACGGCAGCCCATACGCCGAGCTCCACATCCCCATCGACCACCACGTTAGTCGTGAATCGAGACGACAGAGCGAGTACCATGGATTCAGTACACCCAGTGTTACCAAGCACAGAAGGAGATACGGGCGATTATTTTGGAAATGCGGCAGCTACCACGTCGGATCCTGGCGCATCACCACGGACAACGGGTCCTGTGTACGAACCCTCAACCCCCTCGGGACTAACAGGCTCTTCGCTACTTTCAACAAGAGCTGGGTTCACCGACCGGCTCTTGGGAGCTACGATGACCCCCGGCCCTCTGGCTCATCCATCAATAACAAACGAGTGCGTGCTCCGAGCAGCTGTTGCTGGTGATGTTGATGCCTTTTTCAGTAATAATGACGGGAGCAATAGGAAAGAGATCGGCTTCTTCGACTGGACCCGTTTGCCCATCGACTCTGATCTTCCGAAACACATACAGTTTGCTCGAAGCATCGACTGGGCATCAACGCCTCTGGGACCCATTGAGTTTTGGCCTTCTGATTTAAGACAAATGTGCAATCTCATCATGGCAAGCCCGCATCCAGCGGCCATGTACTGGGGGGATGACCTCGTGGCCATTTATAACGAAGCCTATGTGCTTCTCGCCGGACAAAAGCATCCACTGCTCATGGGCCAAAGCTACAAAGATGCATGGGTGGAGATCTGGGAGGAAGTCAAAGACGTGTTCGCTGATGCAAAACGCACTGGTCAAGCCACCATGAAGGTAAGAGTTTGCGGCAGGGTTCATCAAGCGCGAAAAGCAAAATAACAACTCCATAGGATGACGATTGCCTGTTCATCAAGAGAACCGACTACCTCGAGGAGACGTATTTTTCGTGGTCGATAATACCTATGATTGGCAACGATGGCACAGTAATGGGCCTTTATAATCCAGCATTCGAAAAGACTAGACGGAAGATCGCTGAACGACGCATGCTAACACTTCGCGAAGTTGGCGAGAGAACAGCTTCTGCGCGAGACATCAGATCTTTCTGGGAGCAGGTTCTTTCAGCCTTGGCCACCAACGAACATGATACCCCCTTCGCACTCGTCTACTCGGTTTCGGACGATGCGGATTCGGATTCGTCATCGATGCATTCAAGCAGCATCCTAGGTACGAAGCAATGCTTGCTCGAAGGGTCTTTGGGTGTGCCGCCCGGACATCCTTGCGCTCCAGACCGTCTAGAACTGAAGACGAGCATGGAAGGCTTCGGCCCGGTTTTACGCGAGGTCATGAAGACCGACAGGCCAGTCTTATTAGAGGTCGGCACCGGTGACCTTCCCCCGCAAATCATAGAAGGCATTGGGGGTCGTGGCTTCGATGACCCTGTCCGATCGGTGATCGTGTGCCCAATCCACCCGACAACAGGCGAATCCATCCTCGGGTTTCTAGTCCTTGGCGTTAATCCACGACGACCCTACGACGACGACTACAGCCTTTTTATCCAGCTCCTCAGCAGACAATTGGCAACATCGTTAGCCTCCGTCGTATTATTTGAGGAAGAAATACGGCGCGGGCAACGAGCAGCCAAACTCGCTGCTCTGGATAGGATGGAACTTTCAGAGCAACTTGCCGCGCGGACTCAAGAGGCAAGAGACAGCGAGACAAGATTTACGCGGATGGCGGAGTTCTCACCAGCAGGTCTGTTCATCGCCAACTCTGAAGGCCATATAACGTACTGCAACGATACCTGGTACGAAATTTCGCGGGTAAACAAGGACACCAACAGCACGGACAAATGGATAGACGCAGTCAAGCCAGAGGACCAACAGATGGTTGTTGCCCTGTGGAATAAGTTGGTCGACCATACGGAGCCGGCGACAGCGGAGTTCCGGTTCAAAGCACCGTGGGAAGACAAGAATGGTAACCGGACCGACACTTGGGTTCTGTTCAGCGCTTATCCCGAGAAAAACGACCACGGCACGCTCAAGAGCGTTTTTGGCACCATCACAAACATCAGCCAGCAGAAATGGGCAGAGGGCTTCCAAAAACGAAAGATGGAGGAAGCCGTCGAGTTGAAGAGGCAACAGGAAAACTTCATCGATATCACAAGTCATGAGATGCGGAATCCGCTCAGCGCTATCTTGCAGTGTGCTGATGAGATTTCGTCAACGATGATTGATTTCCGCAACACTGGCTCAATGATGATAAACGAAGAGCTCATAAACAACAGCATCGATGCTGCGCAGACCATTGCTCTCTGCGCTCAACATCAGAAGCGGATTGTTGACGATATTCTTACACTTTCGAAGCTCGATTCCGCTATGTTGCTTGTTACGCCTGTCGATGTACAGCCATTGACCGTTGTGCAACGGGCCCTCAAAATGTTCGAAGGCGAATTGGCCACGGCTGATATCCACATGGAGTTCCTGGTTGATGAATCATTCAAGAAACTCAACGTGGATTGGGTCCGATTGGACCCGTCCCGTGTCATGCAAGTCCTTATCAACCTGACAACCAACGCCATCAAGTTTACCACTACAGAATCCAGACGGACTATCCGGGTGACTATAGCTGCCTCGACGGAAAAGCCGTCGAAGCTTCCCAACAGGCCTGTCAACTACTTTCCCACTCGGTCAAAGCGGGTAGACATGACTCACGATAACGAATGGGGCGATGGGGAGGATATTTTCGTGCATTTTGCCGTCCAGGACACAGGCCGGGGTTTGAACGAGGAAGAAAAGAAGCTTCTTTTCCTTCGCTTCTCGCAAGCCTCGCCCCGAACACATGTGCAGTATGGTGGCTCCGGGCTGGGTCTCTTCATCTCGCGTGAGCTTACCGAGCTGCAAGGTGGCGAGATTGGCGTCGCATCCGAAGCTGGTAAAGGCAGCACTTTTGCTTTTTACGTTAAGGCGAAGAGAAGCCACGCGCCTGAGGACCCTGTCGAGCAATTGTCGATTACACTTCCCAGGCAGCCCACCGAGGTCAAGGGTAAAAAGAAGGATCAAGAAGCAGCCGTCAAGACGAAGGACTTTGCAACAGCCACGGCGGCAGATCAACCAAGCTCACCGGCTACTTCGGCTAGCCAGAAGGCGAAGGACCGGGGGCGTATCAATGTGTTGGTGGTTGAAGAGTAAGTTCCCTTAATAGTTGCGATCATATTCATCCTGCTTGAACCCAGCACTAACCGTACCAATAGCAATCTCGTCAACCAGAAGGTTCTTCAGAAGCAGCTCAAGCACCAAGGCTACAACGTCCTCGTTGCCAACCACGGTGGGGAATGTCTTGAAAAGCTACGCGACAGCACGCACTTCTCCAAGCCCATATCTGACAATCCGGCCGAGCTATCTGTCTTGCTTATGGACCAGGAAATGCCTGTCATGGACGGCTTGGCGTGCACGCGTGAAATTCGCGAGTGGGAAGCCGACGGCCGCATCACACGCCATTTGCCTATCATCGCCGTTACAGCCAACGCGCGTTCGGAGCAGATTGCGCAGCTGCTGGCAGCCGGCATGGACGATGTCGTCAGCAAGCCCTTCCGGATCCCAGATCTCGTCCCCAAGATCGATGAGTTAGCGGCCAAATACCTTGATCCTGTTGAGGGTGCGAAGAACGTCGCTGCTAGAATCAGCCATATGCCGGATAGCACCACGGCCGTGGGCTCGCCGAGATCGGAAATGAAGAAGTGATTGAGGATAGAATTTTGACTGTAATATACGTGAGAGCATACATTGGTATTATGGTGTTGGGTTCGGGCGCCTGCGGGCCTGGCGGATGGTATGGGATGGGATAAGATGGAAGACATGGGTAGCACGGATGGCATGGGTGGCATGAGCTCTGTTTTTCAGCATCACGGATTTACGGTCAAAAGGAGCAGTTTCGGCGGGATTGGGTCTGAAGGCTAGGTTTAAGATGCTCAGGGTCCCTGCTGTGGAAGCGGGTACGAGCTGGTGGGTTTACTGCGCACGTATTCTTATTACTTTGCGTGCGGTTGCATTAGCATTTTCGAGTTTTATCATGCGGCGCAGGATTGGGAACCTACATGTAGATAGGTCAACGACTCTGTGGAGAAGAGGAGTCAGTGTACAGATAAGAGAGTAATGGTCAGAGAAAGCGAACGCAAGGTTGAAGCTCCTGCGTGCAGAAACTGCTCCTTCCCTGCGTCTGTTGGCTGAGGCTCGCTCCTGCTGTGTCGACACACATACAGGCCCTTGCCTCGTGTCCATCTGCCGACCCGCTGAATTGGGACTGCCTTCACACTTCACATGTGCAACCCACACGTCCGTCTCCAACCAGCAACGTTAACATTCATGCCTCGTCAAGAGCTTCTGCTCACCTCATGATTTTTCGTTTGCTTCCTCGGCCAAGTCGCTATGGCATACGTGCTCTCGCTGCCTCCGCAGAGCCCGCTGAAACGGTCTTTCAGCGAGACGCCGTATCTTCGCTCGACATCCTCGTCTCATGACTCCCTTAACACGATCCGACGTTGCAGACCTAACAATGTATCGGCTACCTCTCTCATCACTTTGACCTCGGTGAAAGCCGGGTCGTGGGCCAGAACGAATGAAAATGCTCCTCCAAAGTCGAGGACCACGTCATTTCTTGACCTGATAAGCGAGCTTCCGCCCGTCTGCTCTGTTCATAATGAAACGGAATACTTTCCGGAAAAGCCTCTGCGCCCTCACGATATCCCGCTGCCACCGTCTCCTTTGCCCCCAACGATATGCTTCGAAGTTGTCGACACACCACAAACCGAGGAATTTCCGGATATCTCTTTGCCAGAGGCGCTGGTCCCGGAAGTTGAAACGGAATCAGACTCCGACTCTGTGGAATGGCCTATTGTGATTTCATACGCCTCGAATGGAAGCAGCTCTGCCTCCAGCATTACGACAGACCAAGGAGAAAACTATGACGAGGACTGTGACGGGGACCATGACGGGGACCATGATGAGGGCCGTGGTGAAGACCGTGACGAGGATCTGGAAGATTCCTTAGATGTGGAAAGTCCAGAGAAAATTGCACCATTCAGGAGATGGGTCAGCACACTGAGACGCCGCAACAAGCAACGTAGCAAGGAGCTTTCTTCATCTTCTCGTCGCTGGACGCTGGATGGGTCAGGAGATGAGCCAACAAAGAAAAGAGCACATCGCGATGCAAAGATAACCGCGCACAAGAAATCCAATTCACTGACCTCATCCATGGGGTTCGTGACAGCAGTCAAGTCCGCATCAATCACTTTGGCTAGCACCAGCATTGCACCTTTGACCCTCATTAGCACTATGAACAGCCGAAGCAAAGGTAGCAACCATGGGAGCACGGTCTCCGATGCTAAGTTCGTGGCGAAAATGAATTCCACAGGCTCCACCCAACTTATGGACGAGCGTGCTTCGGAGCGGGCCAAACACCGTCGCCGGACCCTAGAGGAGATAATAACATCTGAAGAAGGTTACATTGGTGACATGAAGGTCCTCGTCAATGTAAGTAAAGCGCTAAAGCACCGTGCAGTCGTCTTGAATTGACCGGCCTTTAGGTCTACTTGACAGTATTAGCTTCAACACCGGCGGTTTCATCTCAAACTCGATTGGCAATCCATCGAAACGTGTCCCAGATCCTTCAACTGCATGAAGACCTTCTCGGAGAGCTCCATCGAATTGTCCCGAATCCTGAGTATGTCCATGATGACAGTTCGTTCGAGGTGGTCTCAAGGCCAAAGCACGTGCGGTGGCAGAGTGTTGACATAGTGCCTGGACGCAAGACGGGTATCGCTGTAAGTCGTCGGCAACAGCGTCACTCTATGGACATATGCCAAACCCCTGAGCCTGCGCCGGTGGGCTTGACGGCGGACACCAAGACCGTGGCAGATGTTGCTGGCATCTTTGACAAATTCGTAAGTTTGTCATCTATCCAGATAGAATTCCCTCCATTGACTGCCTCCTTTATAGATGAAACGGTTCTTTGCGTATGAAGAATACAGTTCCAAATTTGAATCTGTCAACCAAGAGCTGGAATCCACTTACAGGACCATTCCCGCCTGGAGTGCGTACGAAAGAGGGGTCGAGGCGCTGTCTTGTGCTGTGACGTCCGTCAACAATAAAGAAGCAAGCTGCAAAAAAGGCCTCACCTTGGCGGATCTCCTTATTAAGGTAAGTCGAACATGTTTGTATGGGATCAATGCTGCTAACGAGACACCAATATAGCCAATCCAGCGTCCCGCTAAATACCCTTTGTTCTTCAGCGATTTGCTCAAACATACTCCAGTTGCCGACGACCCGGTCGCCCATGCGGAGTTGGAGAAAGTCTACTACCGGTTGAAGGATGCAATTCAGGAGATCAACAACGCCAAAGATGACCCAGTGACTAGGAGACTTATTGAGACGACTTGGTTGCTTCAAGATCGCTTGGTGTTTTCCACAGAGGTATGATGGAACAGTTGACATCCTGCGAACTTATTGACACAAGGGCAGCAAATCCTACCCCACGCTCTTCTGACGAGGTTACTCGGGCATGTCGTGCTTTGTGGAGTGTTACACGTTGCCTATCAAACGAACGAACGCGTTGAAGGCAAATACATGATTTGTATTCTGTTCAGGTCCTGCCTTCTTCTTGCAATCACGGACAAGGGATATGCAACTTACCATGTTGTCGCTGCGATTGCACTAGGCAACGGAAGTATCGAACAGCCCAACAACGGTCGAGGTACGTATTCCATTCCACTTCATTCAGTCCGATACTAACAAACTTCTCCACATCAGGCTTACAATGTCATACTGCTCTTTTCACATGGAAGCTCGTTTTCGAAGCAGAACATCGGCTTTTTGAAATAATTTTGAGCGCGTGTTCCGCGCAGGAGGAAGACGTTTGGAAGAAAATTTTACGACAACGGATTGCAGCAGAGGATAGCGACCTCCTGGAGGGCAGGTCAACTGTACAGGAACTCTTTTCCTCACTCACCTTGAACCTAAAGAACATTGGACCCGCCTTTGGTCAGCCAGACAGCTTTACACGCCGGATGTCTATCAAGCGTGCTGGTACAGTTGGACCGAAAACTAATCTCAACCAAGTCATAATCAAAAACACTGAAGCCCAGAAGAAGCCGCTAACTGCGCAATCAACGGCTTCTCTCCCGGTTGGTCGTTCACAATCTCACCTCTCGACTTGCCTCGTTCCCACGCTTGCTCCACGGAGAGCTGAAAGAGTGCGGTTAGAGACAGCCATCTGTGATGTGTGGACAAGAGACGCTCTTCCGTATCCCGGCATGAGCCCTAGGAGAGCAGAGAACCCTATCAGAGCATCAGCAAACTCTGTCATGCGCAAACTTAGCATGGCAAGCATCACCAGCAACTTCTCCAAGCGGTCTGGGAGCTACGCTAGTCTCAGTCAGCTCCGCAGAGAAGACCATCCGAAGCCATCAAAACGCCCTTCGCCACCACTTAGGAAGGCTTCTCTCCCGTCCACTCTCCGCCGGCCTGTATTTGACTTTCACAAGACGCCGACGACTTTCCTTCCTGCCGATTTTGAGCTGAAAGCAACAAACAACCGGCGTAGAAGACAAGCAAACAGGGCGATGGTCTTTGAGCGGGCAACCGAACACATGGTGCTACCGATGGTACCCGCCGTTGCAGTAACTCCTTCTCCTCCAGAACCGACCCCAACGACGATTACGCCGAAGCGATCAGCGACAACATTGAATGGACTTTCTAACGTTAATGGTTCTGGTGAGGTAGTTGCGAAACCGGCGAAACCTGAAGTGACGGTGACAAGCGTGCAAGAGCAAGAGATACGCTTGGCAGTGCTCAACAAACCTTCTTGCAAGCCTCGCACACGGCGGTTCAAGTTCTGGGCGCGGAGCAATGATGCTCAGAAGACGATACTGGACCAGCCAAAGAGAATGGCGACACCTACTTCGTAACAGCTCAGTTATGATTGTTCTTCTTTTTTTTGGGCACCCCAGACGTAACAAAGGCATGATATCATCAAAAAAGGGGTGACAGTTGGGAGGTTGACCAGTGCTTGGAAGACGGTTGGATGCGCATCTTGGCTGTGGAAGCAGTGCAGATCATACCCCTGGCACAGCGTTTTGGCATGCGGGAATACGGCAACCATGCAAGGTACCCGTACTTGTTGGAGGGGTGTGGAATGAAAGCACGCACGCTCGTTTTCGTGGGTTCTTTTGGAAGTTGAGTATTGGATACAAGGATAGGTGTAGGGAGCAAACAGAAGCATATCACTGCGTCATCTTTTCCCTGATCTCTCTCGGGCGCGATCTGGGCGTTTGACAAATTGACGTGATGAGGGGCAGCATTGGGCAGCAGGAGCCGGGGAGAAGAAGGGCGTGGAAGGTCCGTCTCTGGTGATGGCGGGGCAGCTCCGGCAGCTCGAACAAGGAAGGGCGGGGTGGGGCCGTGCGTTCGATGACGTAGACGCCCGTTTGCGAGTGCTACAAAACCCCACGTCGCGATTGTACACACCCCGCCAACTCTACTTTCTCATCAAGCTTCACTGCTCCTTACACCTTTCCAACTTCAAACCTCACATCACCACCACCACACATTCACAATGACTCGCGGAAACGCTGCTCAGGTCAAGGTCCACTTCAAGGGCAAGGAGGATGACTTCGTCATCTTCGTCGACAGCATTCAGGCCGTCAAGGACTGGAAGAACGACAAGTCGGTCCCTCTGGCTCAGGTCGTCAGCGGCTGGAAGGTCTTCTGCACCCACAAGTAAGTCCAATCAATTTCTCTCCCTCTCTCGCGCGTCATGACGACAGCTCTCTAACATCAGCACAGGCAAGGCACCCAGGGCATCCTTGACGGCGCGTCCAACAGCGCGCTCGAGAACGAGTTCGGCACGCACAACGAGGAGGAGGTTGTGAAGAAGATCCTCGAGCAGGGCGACGTCCAGTCGACCGAGGTACGTCTTCATTCCCCTCGTACCAAAGCCACAAGAGCATCATCGCTAACAGCAGCAACAGGAGTCTGGCCGCCAGGGCGACAGGAACATCACCTCGGGCCCCTCGATTGCCCAGGGCTACTAAGCCGCTTCTCACTTACTTCCCCACAACCGACCTTGCGAATATACCCTGGGGGATCATCAGCAACTAGGTGTTGGGCAGCATTTCAGTCACGGCCGGCCTTGGAAGACAGGCTTGGCTGCTCGCGCGCCTAAACTGTTTCTTTGGCGTCGCGATGAAGGACTTATTTATGAAATAGTAAAACCTAGTTAGTACCTCGCTCTCATGCAGAGACGAGATGAATGAAATGAGTCCATGACAACATCCTTGCCCTATCGCGCTCTGCTTGTTAAGCGTGATACTCTGACAGTATGCGTATCTTCCCGACTCGTACATAAACTTAATACTCGTCCTCCATGCGCCTGTACACGGATCATAGTGACGAGAGCTTACTGGCCTCTTGGGATACAGGACACGTGGGGCAGGTGGCTGCTCTAGTCCAGTCCGGCTGAATTTGACGGACCGAACGCTGCGCCTCCACACGGCGCCATTCCTGATGGCTTCCGTGTCGGGCAAGCCACGCAGGTACGCGCACGTGAACGGCGTTGGAATGTGCATGGTAGGTTGTTTGCGGCAGCGGTCAACGTCCGTCACCGTCAAGCGCGATTCACCCCGTCTTGCGAGACAACAACGCTTACACGGAGTAAGAAGAGAAAAAATCTAGTAAGGTTAAAGACACTTAAGAGTATGTGTATATATGTAGTTGATATGCCTTAAGACCATTTCACTTATAGTCTAAGACTCGGGGTTGTAGCTAGCTAGACAACGAGTAGTCCGTAGGGACTGCTTGTGTCCTTCTCCGTCTCGCTAGACGGCGAATCTCGCTTGATGGTGACGGACGTTAGAGTGATGAAGACGTTTGTTTGGATAGGTCTTTTCGTGGTTCAATTGATCTTGATTTTTGTTATTCTGCTCTTCTCACTCTAATGCTACGCTATCGAAACATTGCGCGACTTCGCCTGAGTGCCTGGTCTAGCTTTCGGCTTTTCCATCTCTCTTTCAATCCTCTGTGGTTCTTCCACATTCGTCTTACGCCAGCCACGTCCGGGATTATCCCATGACCTCCCAACTTTTGCGCCCATTGGGGCGTTGAGTAAGCTGATGTTCATGTGGTTAGTTGGCTGAGTCGGACGTTGACAGCATCGTGTGATGGGAGCTGTAGTTCTGGATGCTCTCGCTTGTCTCCGGCACCTAGTCGTCAGTGACCGACTCTCCTCTGGGTATTCCACTGTCATCAATGCCCCTACCATGACGAGTCTCTGGCGCGCCCTTTGCGGCTGAGACGATGCTTCTCAGCGCACATCACCTCGCCGTCTTGTCTCACTCAGCTGACGGAAGTTGTCTGCCTAAAGAAGAGCAGCTCTGAGAGCAGCTGCAACATTTCCGGCGAGGCGTCCTGCAGGTTGATTGGAAGGTTCACGTGGGGCTCTTTTTTGTGAGGGTCCGCGGCGCCCAAAGACGCGGGTTGAGTGCGATTGCTGGTGCCAGAGTAGTGAGCCTACTTACACGTCTCGCTAGCGTAAGCGTGCTATCGACGTCGAAGAGACAGGTGGTGCCCTTGATGGGTTGCTGGTTCAGGAGAAGGATGATAGTCGCTGTCTGGGCCATGTTGGTGCTTCATAAGAAAGAGAAAGGGAGTTATAAAAAGGGCATTTGTGTTCTCAGAAAAAAGCATCTGTGCACCTGCCACCTTGTGTGCCCCTCGTTGCCCAGCCAGGGACCGGGCGGTGAGCAGATTGCGGGGAGAGTTAGGCTGCACTAGTTGAGAAAGGGCTAGACCCAGGCACGCCTGTCCTTCATGAGCTTGAGGTCTCTCATACGAGTAGCTGACAAGCCCACGCAACGAGAGCTCGCCATGTTAGTCCGGAGCAGTCGCGAGCTGCAAGTGAATGAGTATGACCTCTGCCAGCGTGATGCGTTGCGCCATGGTAACTCAGCGCTGTTCCGGGCCTCCAAATTCGGGAAGTACGTCACGATAGAGAAGGCATTGGCTTGCCGTAGCTCAAAACATAGCAAGCAGATCCCAAAATGTTCATATGGAGCAATCGATGAGTATTTGTGAGTTGATGAATTGGTTCTTGGTGGAGATTCGGGGCTGAATCCTAGCGGATGTGCTTCGTCCCGGGCGAAGTTGTCCCATAAGTGTCCAGAGCGGGAGTGAGAGGCTGTCCAAAAGAAAAGTGACGCGAACTTGTATGGAGTAGAATAAGAGACCCAGTTAAGGTGTGTAGAGTCTGTGTATGCTCTAAGAGCTTTTCACCTATACCCAGGACTCGGGCTAGGAGCTAGGCAAGGAGTACTCTGTAGGGACTGCTTATATCGTTCCCTGCCTCACTATACGATGGATCTCGGTTCGCGGTGACGGACGTTAAATTGGTCACAAAAGGTGTAAGCAGAGCGCGAATCGGAATCAAAGGATAGCTAGCACCTGTGCGAAGGGGGTTGTTCCATGTCAGTACTTGCAATCTTTGACGAAAACGAAAACGAACAAGGAGCCCAGGGGGAAGCTTCTTCAGATAGGTGAGAAGATTGTAATAATAGCTGGTTTTGAAACCATTCCCAGCGTCACGAGCCAGGCACGGCAGGGAGTTGGCCCAGTCGGGACTGGCGCGGAGAGGGTGGAGTCTTATGGCCCCAGCGTGCTCATCATCGAGGCTTGGGAGGGATGGTTGACGGGAGATTCGCAAAGGCCAGACTCACCTTGATCGATTGATGACGCAAGTTGGCGATGATGTCTGGACGATGAAAGCTAGCTACGAGAGGTCCGGTTGCGCTGCCTATTTGTGGCGTGGCACGGGCCAGGATCACTGACGTATTCCCTGCTCGTTTTGTGTGGCTTTCCCACTTCCCGTCACAGCCGTCCCTCCTCGCTCGGCCACATAACACCCTCCGCGCACGACCAGCTCCCCGCTACCTTCACAGCATCAAAACACCTCATCCTTGAGCTCAGCTTTTTTTCCCACAGCTGCGCCTTTGTTCATAACCTCCAACCTCTACGCTACACAAGCTCCATTCCAGCAGCTGCCACCTAGCAACCAGCAACCATGACGCTCTACTACAGCCTCGTAAGTCCTCCAGCGACCCTCCAGCTCCGAACCACGTTGCAGAGCTTCGTCGAGCTCCCACTGCCTTATCCGTTTCCATCGTCAGCTTCACGACGATGATTTCGACATTGGTCTCCTCAGCCCCTCTTTCGCACCCAGCCGAGTCCGTTTGAGCTTTGCTAACATTGTATCATCCAGGTCTTCATGCTCCTCGTGGCGGAGATGGTCATCTTCATGTCACTCATCGTGCCTCTGCCCTTCACCTGGCGTCGCAAGCTCTTCACGTTCATCTCCGAGAGCCAGCTCATAGCAAAATTACAATATGGCATGAAAGTGAGTTTGTCGCTTGCGTTACGCAAGATTGGCATTGGGCTAACCGTGCATCTAGATCACGTTCATATTCATACTCATTCTCTTCATTGACAGCGTCAACCGCGTCTACCGTGTGCAGATCGAGCTTGCCGCGGCCTCCAAGGACACCACGCGTGGAGGGTAAGTCAAATAACAAACAAGTTGCTAGAGCACTGCTAACGATGATTTCATCAGCACCGCTGTCCTGGGCGGCTCTGAGCGCATGGAAGTCCAGGCTCGCAAGTTCTACTCTCAGCGCAACATGTACCTCTGCGGTTTCACTCTCTTCCTCTCCCTCATCTTGAACCGTACCTACGTCATGATTCTTGACGTCCTGCGCCTCGAGGAGGAGGTCAAGAGCCTTAAGGGTGACTCCACCGCCAAGGGCAAGTCCGGCCTGGGCCAGGCTGGTGATGCTGGCGAGATTGGTCGCTTGAGGAAGGAGCTTGAGGCCAAGGACCGCGACATCGAGAACCTGAAGAAGCAGGCCGAGGGTCTCAGCCGCGAGTACAACCGCATGGGCGACGAGATCTCCACCGCTGACAGCGTCCCCAAGAAGGACCGGTAAATGCTTACCGAACGGGTTTCCTGAAGCTGTAGTGTTTTGATGGACAAAAGTTCATGCAGATGACGAAAGCGCGGATACCTCAAAAGACAGCGCACCTTACGTGCGATTGGAGTGCGGAGTACAGGGACTGGAAACTGTGTTTCCACGTGGAGGGTTGTACTTCATCAAGGACAGCGTATTATAGCTTCCAGTAAAAGTAGCATGGATCACTGCCATGGTGTGTCGTTTCGTCTTGTGAATTTGGTCCACGTAGCTGGTGCTTCATCCCTGCCAGATGGTCGGTTCTTGCCCCACCGACGGAGATTGCGGACTTAGCGAGTCGGAGCTGTCACATCATGCCGTCAACCCATCCAAGATCATGTACATTGATTGAAAAGTCATGATCAAATCCATATTCTACACCCGCTTCCATCCAGAGAAAGGTAAGCGACAGCCCAGCCCCCAGTTGCAGACTAGAGTTGACCGCCCCAGGTTCACGAGTCGTCCATCAGGTCCCCGATGGTTCCATCATACCTTCCACCAAACCATGCGCCCTGTTCGAGCCTCTCTTCGATTTCTCCAGCATATCCGAATATGTCATCCCACGGCAGGAGTTCTGCGACCGCCTCGTAACCGTCTGCTGCAACCGCTACCGCGTCATCGGGTACCCAGTGTGCATCAACGACGAGAGCAAGTATGAGCGCAACCAATTCATATTCAACTTCGCGTTTGTGGTCGAGGAAGACCTGCTGGATTGGAATAGCTTTGCCAGCGTAGTGCGCAAGCTGGGCAAACTATTGCGCAATCTGGAAGAGCAGGGCAGCTTTTTGAGCAAAGAAGAGGCGGGCGATGTCTTGGGTTTTGGAGATATGGGGAAGGGACAGGCAGGGCAGAAAAAGTCGCAGAGGCCTGATTCGATGGCTGAGAGCATCGAGTCTTTCGGCCTCGATAAGCTCAGCTTGGATACTGAAGATACGGATGTTGAGGAATCGGGGCCGGTGAGCAAGGTGTATGCACTTTGTGAGATGATATTGGAGGATCTGAACAACTACTGCGAGTGCATGTTCCCGATTGGTATGTTCATTCCTGGTATTAGTTCTGCTCTATTTTCATACCTGATGCTAACTTCTGCAGATGACTCCAATATCATAAACCTCAAGCTCTTCCCGACTCGCCTTCCTCCTGCTCCGGTACACGCATGGCACGTTCCGCTCTTGACCATCGATCTCGAGATGTATACCGCACCGTCCAGCATGAACCCGCACACCTTCAGCAGCCGCTGCGCGACGCTATCCTCGGACCTCACGCTCACACGCATCCTACCCTTCATTGACGGTATCAATTCCGTCTCGTACATATCACAACTCGCCGACACAGACTTGAGCCTAACACGGAAGGCCGTCCAGCACCTGGTCTACTACGAATGCGTGATCCTACTCGACATCTTCCAGTTCGGCGCCATGTACGCGCCCACACCACTCATCGCGCACTTCTTCATGGACGAGGCAGCCATAGCCGAATGCGCACGCTACGTCCGGATCCCACGCTTCCTAGACACATCCGTCGGGGACGCGACATCGATCTTCCCACTCACCGAAACGAAGACCGAGAACGCAGCGGGCGAGCCCGTCACCGCGGCCGGGCTAGGCCGGGGCCATAGCCGTAACCCCAGCGCCGGCAGCGTGCGGTACGCGCCGCCGACAGCAGCAGCATCGACGACGGGCAGCCCGACGCAGCGCCCGCAGCGCTCCTCGACCATAAGCACACAAGCGAGTGCGGGCTTCGCGAACCTGATCCTGGCGCCCAACCAGCCCAGCATCTCGGCCGAGACGCTGATCCTGCTGTACAGCTCGCTGCGGCAGGGCGTGACGCTGCGGACGTGGGTGATGGAGAACCAGGCGCTGTTGGCGCACATTGACGTGCGCCGGCTGGTCACCTTCGGCGTCATCAAAGGCTTCCTGTACCGCGTGCATAAATACGCCATCACGACGTCGGCCGGCGCCCTCGCTGGCACCACGGCCCGCTACGATGGCTTCGACCACTTGCATGGCATCCGCTATCGCGGCGGCGACGTCAAGCACCAGAGCGTCTACGTGCCAAGTGAGGAGGGCGATGGCAGCGTCGGCGGCCGCGAACTGCCTCTCGCGAGGTATTTGGATGGCCTGCACTGCTTTGATGAGATTTGTACGGAGCTGGGCATGGGGGAGAGGGAGGTCGTGGCCAAGATGCGCAAGGGGTTTAGCGATGTGTTGATCGTAAATCGGTGAGCCACCGGTGGGCTTGAGGTGTGGGAATGCTTGGAGTTTGTGGGTGTGCTTGCTTGGTGGGCGGTTGTGTATGGTGCGTTGTGAGATACCCTCAATTGCTGTTTGGTTTTTGGCACTTCGTGCCCGCTTGGTTGAGATTGCTTGGTTGGGGAACGGAGGGAAGGGTTTACTACATGTTTGCAAGAGCAAATACTAAGAAAGCAAAGGGAATTGTTCAGGAAAAACTAACTCATATCTGCATTACCATAATCAGCAAGTACAGAAAAGGTCGAGTCAGCAACAGTAATCTTTAAAAGGACATCGACCTAGTTATGCAACAATCTGCCGGACAGATCCGTCTTGATTCCACAGAGCACCATCCAGCGGTTCAAAGACGCGCGGTAGTAGCGTCCTAAGTTCCACTTCATCTCTTGCTTCACCCATTCGGACACAGCGTTGATCCCGCCTACGTATATGATGTTGATTGCCTACGTTATTACCAGCCCTCACCGTCATCGCTCTCCTCCCTGGAAACTTTTTTCGTCCCCTCCATCTGCCCTGTGTCCTCTCCCTGAATCTTGATCCGTTATCCATCCGCCCAAAGCTGAACTCCTCGAACACCGTGCATGCATAAGTCCGCTCTCCAAAATGAAGCTTCGAAACACTCTTTGCCCTCCCGCCACGCGGCCCCAGATGCTTTCCTTCTCTCCTTCTTCCCTCCCAAGCGTGCACAAATAAAGGTTACTCGATCGACTAAGCTGCCACGCTTAGCCGCTCTACCTCTTCTTGCCGCCAGGCCTGGGTTTGCATTCGTCTGGGTTGACGGGGTGCAGCATGATCTTGTTTGGCATCTGGGGGTTGTTGGCCGAGAAGCCCTTGCTCCAGTCGTACGAGACGGCGTAGGCGAAGATGTTGCCGGAGGCGCTGAACGCCGTCGAGGTGATGGCGCCGCCGACTTCCGGATAGCCCTTCAGACGGTGCTTTGCGTCCTTGTCCCAGAAGTGGAAGGTGCCGTCGCTGCCGGCCGTGCTGAAGGTACCGTGTGTCGGGTGGAAAGAAATCGCGTTGACCGAGTAGACCTTGGCGACATCGCGCTGCGTGTTGTCCGTCTGGCGGTGGCACTTGAAAGAGAAGTTGGACCTGGAATGAGGCGTTAGTCCTTGTACGCGTAGTGTAGGCGTAATATAGCTGAGCACTTACGAAGCATCCTTCTCCTCCACGTACTGGATGGCGCATCGCCCCTCAATGCTTCCTACTGCAAAGCCACTCGCGTCCGTGAAGCAGCTAACCACCCTCGTCTGCCACTTCAGCGGGCTCTGGAGCGTCTTGTAAAAAGTGCCGGGGTTTTGCAGGTTGATAATGTTGATGTAGCGATCTGCGGTGCCGACAACCAGCAGCTGCTCCTTTATATCCATAGTGTAGATGCGTTCCTGGCAGTTGACAGTAATGGCGGGGGTCTGGTTCGACGCGCGCACATCCCAGTACTTGATCGTCTTGTCCCAAGACCCAGTGACAAGGACGTTCGAGCCGCTGATTTGGGTGGTCCTGACGCAGCGAATGGGCTCGTCATGCACAGCGACGACCTGAGGTGTAGGGGTTCCATTTAGGTCCAATCTTTTGGCCTGCTTGTCCGCGCCTGCAGCAATAAGTGATGAACCGTCCTGTTGATATGACATATTAGCGCGGTCTCTCGACGCGATTGCGCCACCGATTTCCCTCGATCGCCATGATTCTGGTCGCATACCTTTGCCCATGCAACACTCAAAGCTGGTCCGTCAGTCTTAAACGAAGCCGCAGGATTACTATTGCCTCCGTTGTCGATTTGCCAGATCCTAACTTCCGAGTCCCACGAAGCGGCGGCGAGGAGGTCCTGAGTAGGGCAGAAAGAAATTTCGCTGATCGAATCCGAAGGGGGGTTAGCGACGGTCACGTCCTTCGAGATGTCGCCTTGGGTAGGGTTGGAAGCAGCCGCGCTGCTGGCTGAACCGAAGAGGGCCATTGTGGTTGATCTTGGCTGCGGTCAGAGGAGTGGAGCAGGCGACGCGAGAAACGTAGTGAGCGGTGGGCGGGCGGCCCTTTAAACGCGCTTTTGTCGTCGCTGGGGTTGCTGGTTGAAGCTTTGTTCGCGGGCACGGCAGCAGCTTCACGTCAAGCCCGCATCTAGGAAGGTTACGGCCCGACCATTGTCCCGGCTCCGCTTTCAGAGTGCATACCGACTTTGATGACGGAATCTTCCTGACTCAGCCTCGAGGGACTTCACCAGCTCTTGACATCCTTACAATCTCACTGGTCTAATGCTCCTAACCGATAGAAAACTTGGCCGCGTCTGTGTTGCTTACACAAAAAGGCTGTTGCATTTGGAAGGCTCCAACATCCGTCCGTACTTGCAGCCTAAACAGGCAACATTGTAGGCTCCACGTCTCGCTGCAGCCTAGCACTCGAACATGACAGCCTAGCCGCAAAAAAGGAACCTGGGTTGCAGTTGGCTCCCGACCCTAGCGCTCTCCACATGGCTGCTCTCTCTATTGCGAGTCAGTCAACTAGGATCTGCTAACGTCCGTCATCGCGAACCGAGATCCACCGTATAGCGAGACAGGGGACGATACAAGCAGTCCCTACAGAGCACTTCTTGCCCAGCTCTTAGCCCGAGTTCTAGACATAGATAAAAAGGTCTTAGAGTATTTATGGACTCTATATATCTTAGCTGGATCTCTTCTTCTACTCCGTATAAGTATCACCATCTCGCTTCACGGTGAATCTCGTTTAACGGTGACGGACATTACATGGGCTTCTGCACAATGCTCACGATACATACGTGAGAATGTACATACATCTCTCTTTAGTGAAATAGACCCGACGTCTCCGCATACTGGCTTGCACTGTGCATCAGAAGGGCTCCAAGGTAGGTAGGTAGATCTGGAGGCAGCTGAGAAATGCCTTCATTGTTTGAAACCTTGGCTGTTTGGCGAAAGTGTATTCCAAGCCTCCTTACAACTTTAGAACAGGAAAATGTGCTCCTTCTAAACCTACAGCAAATTGGCCGCGTCCAAGGCAGACGCATAAGCACCCAGGAGCCTCTTCACAGCAAGGAAAATGACCATCTGCCGACTCACGCTCAAGGCCCGGAGACAAATTACATACCAACTACTCATATGTAGAAGCGCTAGAAGATGAGAGATTAAGCATTCCTGCCATTGACCATGTGTTATGGCGTTCGAAGGAATTGTCAGAGTGGTGGAAGTCAGCAGATGCATCAAAACAATTCCTGCAAACGAACAATGAGCAGCGTCTGAAGACTTAGATTACTACAGACGCAAGGTCTAATTGTAGCTACCTACTGCCGGTGATCCGACGGTATCTCGCAGCCGCTGAGAAACGACGGATCACGTTTGTGGCTCGGCGCGCCATGTGGATCAAGCTCCGAGGGCCGGTTTCGTCAACTCGAATTCGTGTAGACTGTCTAATTTGAAATCGCTAGCAAAGCAAACCCGTACATCGACCCACTGCTGCCTTCCTGATGTCGTACCGTGTGCACGCTATCCGGATATCATAGGGATAGCGTAAGGCGGGTCCAATTCGTCGTAAAACTTTTGGCTCCTGTCCATGAGACAAGCCCTTCGTGGCAAAGCAAATTTACAAGTCGGCGTCCTCCTCGTCGGGCAGGGGCATGTTGGAAGCAGCCTCCATCTCCTTCTGGTACTGCTCGAGGACGGCCTGGTCGACCTGAACCTCGGGGGGAGCGAGGGCAGGGGCAGCAACGAATTCCTTGATTTTCGTGTTAGCAGCTTCTCAAACCAAATCAAGCGGATTTCACGTACCAGAGCCTGGTTGCCGACAAGCTTCCGGGCGAGCCAGAGGAAGGGCTTCTCGAAGTTGTAGTTGGACTTGGCGGAAATGTCGTAGTACTGGAGGTTCTTCTTGCGGTGGAAGGTGATGGTCTTGGCCTTGACCTTACGCTCCTTCACGTCGACCTTGTTGCCGCAGAGGACGATGGGGATGTTCTCGCAGACACGGACGAGGTCACCTGCGGAATTTGTGAGTATGTGTTCAACGCCGCTTCCGCGACCGGGAAAACTTACGGTGCCAGTTGGGAACGTTCTTGTAGGTGATACGGGAAGTAACATCGAACATGATGATACCGCACTGGCCGTTGATGTAGTAACCATCACGGAGACCACCGAACTTCTCCTGGCCAGCGGTGTCCCAGACATCGAACTGGATAGCGCCCAGGTTCTATTGAATCGTAAGTCTGTGCTCGCACAAAATCGTCACCGGAGAGATGCGTACGGTGGTGAAGCCAAGAGGGTGAACCTCGACACCCAGAGTGGCAATGTACTTCTTCTCGAACTCACCCGTCAAGTGACGCTTGACGAAGGTGGTCTAAAAAGCAGGCACAAAGTTAGCGACAGAAGTCAAACGAGTTTGCGATGCTCTCGCGACAGCCTGACGTAAGGGCGCAGGTTCTGCGCGAGAGCATGCGGCGGCAGCCATGAACTTACCTTGCCGGTACCACCGTCACCGACGAGGACGAGCTTGAAGGTAGGGGGCGCCTGCGCGTCGGCCATGGTGTGTGTTCTGGTCTGGCGGGTGAAGCTGGTAAGGGTTGTTTGGACTGCGCGGCGGGGTCCGTCAGTAGCTTTTCTTTGAGGCCGCCGGCGTAAAAGCTGGCACAGAAGAGAAGGAGCTCGCAGAAGCTCAAGGGCAGCTCACCTGCAGCAGGGTATTATGTGATGAGAACCAGAAGGCTCGTGGGTTGTCGTGGGGCAGACGGTGGGAGTGAGTTGGTCGGAAGATTTGTTGTTGGAGCGGGCGGTCTCTGAACAACAGCTTAGCGGCGGGCGCACGTGACTATGCTCAGGAAAATTCCAGGTCCGCCAAGCACGATTGCCAAAAGGCAGGCAAGGCAGCAGGATCGTCACTTTTCACGCTTGTCATCATTCGTACATCCAGACTCGGCCGGGTATCATGCATTCCACCACGCCATGTTTGCTCCACACTGCCGATGCCACGATGCCCTTTCTTCACAGTGGCAGCAGATGACAGCCCAACATACCCCGCCCGCCCCAGTTGCGCCTAGGCGTCAGCTGCAGCTCTACCTGATCCCCAGCTCGAGACACCCGAATCGATATCGATCGCTATGTTTGCTTTGTCAGCAAGATGTTCCAACGTTGCCGCGACTACTGCAGCCCAACTTACCCCTTCGTTCCGCGATACTGCCTCGGCAACCTTGCTCAGCTTCTCGTGGTTCATCCAATTGACGTCGCCGAACACGACTATCTGGTCTCCCGCTTTCAGGCCCGCCGTGTCCGCAGGGCTTTCAGGCACCACGCTGTTGACCTTCGCAAAGGGTGCCTGCAGCGCCGGATCCGACGAGGCGTCTGCGTTCGCTGGGGCCGATGCACTGTGTGCGGTCTGGTTGCTGGCCGATGCCGCTGCGGCTGCTTGGGCCGCGGCGTGATGGTCATGCAATCCGATCTCGATCTTCGCCATCAACGCCTTGAGGTCGTTCTGAAGGTGTATTATCCGAACCCGAGTCGTGCGTACTGTATCTCCTAGTCAGACACCAACATCCAACCGCGATATGACCGGGCACGTACTCTGTGCAATGTCGATGTCGTCTCTAGGGTATCCATCGAATGATGTGAGGCTCGTTCTCATGTTGACACCGTGCTAAACGTAGGTAAACAGATTAGCTGGTGCCATACAAACGTATGCAGCGCGCACGACTTACAGAGTCAAGAACTGAACTCAAAGCCGACAGCTCGCTGTCGATCCGCTGCTTCTCAGCTATGAGCTCCACAAGAGACATCTCTTGCTTGGGCACGCCGTTGGAGGCACCGTTTGTGGCGGGGCCGGATGCCACCGACGGAGTGTGAATGTCGTCCATGTGTAATCCCATAGATTGCGTGTGATGTGTAGGTTTCAGTTGTTCTAGAGGTAGCTGACTAGGGTAGTGAAGCGGAAGTGTGTCAGGAAGCTGTCCAGCGGCGGTTTCCTCAGTTCTGAAGGCAAACACCATGCGCAGCTTGCGACGAGATCGCGGGGCAGCTCTAGTCATTCCCGAAGTTTAGCCACCTCTCAAATGACTCAGTGACTCGCTTCCGAAGTCCATATCAAATGGGCCCCGGATAATTTGCCCACCCCCCTTTGGATATTTTGCCCACCCCTTCCACCGCCTCCTAAATAGGTAA